>NW_026852986.1:0-39388 GCF_026571515.1 Ruditapes philippinarum
TTGGTTTATTCAACAAGAAGATGGGTTTACAATGTTTTTCAAAATGCTATTTTTATGTCATTTGACAGCAAATATTTGATAATGAAATTACCATGGCCCACGTTTTAAAAATGGTAACAGGTAATGTGTAGCAATCCGAATCTAAAGGTCAATTCCCGAATCACATCATTTAATTTCTCTTTAGTTAAAAATCAATTGAAACAAAACGATAATATTATGTTCCCCTAATGTTTTCCGCAGACAGAAGAATCAATTGATACAAGTTTCAAAAATCTACACCTATGTGTAAGAAATATACGTTTGTAGAGATCCAGAAGTACTTTGATAATGCCAGTTTCTTTCAGATAACATTTGTTTTAAAAAGATAAGCTGTAATACTTTCAAATGTATCTCTTTGTCGTAACTTTATAGTGTTTTGTCTAATATGTTGTGAAATAATCAAATTTTAGTTGTTTTTCATTCATTTCTATTTTTTTTTAATACATCAGTATTTAACGTCAAGATTTCAAGAAAACTAGAGTATGCAGTGTTACAATAATATGATATTAACAAAAAGAAATGACACGAATTGGGTCATTTGTGTGCTTCAGCCAAATGGACTTGAAAAATATTAAAGAAAAACAACTTTCATTAGCACACCGTATTACCGGCGGCAGTTGATGGCAGATCACTGCAGTGATGGCAGATATCTGAAAATGTACCGATTGATACAGGTAGGTTATAAATTTTGGTTGTTTTGATTATATTTCACAAATACGGCCCATATCATTGCTATAAAACTATTGTCCATTGAATGTATACTGTAAGGTAATTTTGGACTCGTTTTTTCCTGTTTTAAATCGCACTTTTTAACAAATACAAAAAAACTGACGAATACAAAACTTTGATAGAACAAAGTAAGGTACCTGCCCAGCATAATTTCAATGATGCTCTTTTACTTTTTAATTGGAATATACGTGATACGTGTAGGTTTGAATATAACAACTTTCTCAATTTTATGCAAAATTCCCTAGCAGTTTTCTGGACTTTTTCATTTTTGATAAAATTAATTCATTACCAGTAAGATCTGTTAAGATGATTTTATCAAAGAATTAAATAGACCTTTCCAACATTTTCCGTGTCGTCTGCAAATATACTGTACAAAGTATTGATTACCTGAAAAAGGGTATCAGTTATTGCGCTTAGGTGTATTAAAACTTGAATTCCCCCACGTGTTGCTTATTATTAAATATCGGCAGTTCTCTAAAGTTACTGTAAAGAACAGGAAAAAAACAATGTAAATCGCTGTACTATTTTAACTGTTGTGTTACATAGAAAACAAATGTCTCAGTAACATAAATGCCCTAATGTTAAAAATATATATATATAATATCTGTCATATTTTGCGGATCGGATCGGAATATCCGTCCCGAGGTGATCCGCCCATTGGGCGGTAACGAGGCTTGCCGCAAACATATGTAAGATATTTTTTTCTTGCATATTCTACCATATTCCATTATATTTTTAAATTCTTTATCTTTTTATTTTCAATTGAAATTTTATAACCGTAACTACTTTACATTCAACAGCGTATGAATTACAAAATGACGTCTCTTATTTGCCTTGTACGAGCAACCCGACTATCTAACCCCTTGCCATTGTTTAAAAACTAACGGAAACCCAGTGATATATGAAAATGATAAAGCCGGAAAATGCGCATGCAAGGATCGTAAACTGACCAGGGAAATGCAATTAAATGGTAATATCTCGTTTAATATGAACAAAAAAGATAGTCTTACATCTTTAAGTTATGTTAGCCAATTAACAACAATAATCAAAAAACTTTTTATTTCATAGCTTTATATTATAGCTGAGTAGCCTCTAACATGAATACGACAGGACATAATGTTGCGTAGTAGGCTAACCTAAAAACTTATTTGAAAAATAATCCAAAATTCTTGGTCAATATCAATTAAAATATATTAATCATCGTATCAGTCTAAAGTCATATAATCATATAGCTTGTGGTTTTTAGAATGGCTCACAGAAAGTGTTCTGAAAAAGCTCCAAGTAAAGTTTTTTCCCTTTAATGAAGGGAATGCGTTACATATTGTATTTTTGTAACTTTTAATGGCGTTCTACAAACTCCGTCCCTCACAACGTACAGTACGTGATCTCAGTGAAATTTAATAAATTTGTTCTTACATTTAGTGGAAATCGGATTGCATCTAGGATTTAAACACAGCTGCATATCATATGAGGTATAATGAAAACGTGTATCATCCCTTACGCTCCCTGGCACCGGCCTGAGCAGTACTCAATTTTCAACACGTCAATGTATGGTCCCGAATGACCTGAAAAAAATATAACAACAATGTTCAAGGGGAAATTTTTAAAGCTGCCATACGGCACTTGACACCTTCTGGTATAAAAGCCTGACTAACTGACGGCGCACTATCCTCCAAAATCTAAAATGACTTAGTCTTGTACTCTTCTGGAGGACTCGCCCATATGGGCAACTGGTGGCGAGTATAGATAAACGCAAATACACGTGATTGATAATGAAATCCTTTCTATGGTCATCCGCACTGTACCTCTGCCCTTACGTGTACAAATTAACCAGTTCATTGCGATATTTCAGATATATTTCAAATACAGTATAATCCCTAATTAAGACCAACTCAGATTTAAGACCACCCCGCTATTAAGACCATTTTTTAAAAGGACGGATTTTTTTGTTCTTTATGTTCATAGTTACATCATACAGTTCTAATAAGACGTACCCTTAAAATTTGTTTGTACCTGTAATAGTGGTCAGGTTCTAATGAGAATCAATGCTTTACACGGAGACCAAACGATCACAAATTATAAGTGGAGTAAATTCTCAGGGCTCAGTAGATTTATATATAAGTGTCACTATATAAAGATGATGGACTAAACAACAACAACTAGTAAATTCAATTTCAATCAATGCTTTTAATATATGAAAAGCCCTAGCAAATTGAAAGAGAATACTAATCAAATTTATATTTAGTTTTATATTAAGAATAACTATATTTATTATTTAATTAAGATTATGTTTATGATATTTTTATATATGGTCGTTTATAATAAACATAAACGTTTGTTAAGGACTAAGTCCAGTTTAATGTTTCAAGGCTAAGCCTTGTTGTACTGACCAGAGTAGGTACAGTACCTAACCTAGCTAACATTACCAAAGTCAGCTTATTTATACAATTCAGTATTCAAAACAACAATTTGATTGGTTGAGAATAACATTGTATATACCATGCAATAAGTATGAAAGATAGTAACTCATAACTTATAGATTAACTGTTAACTTAGATTACCGTAAATACCCATCCTATTACATTCCTCCCTCCTTAAAAACAAAGAACCCCATGTAATTAGAAATTAAATCCTAATAAATATAATGTCAAAACTAAGGAAGGAAAGAATAACCCTTTTATTTAAGAAACTTATCAAAATTTCAAAACAAAAATTTACTTTCGAAAAGTATATGATTCAAAATAAGGAAAGTATATACATCAAAATAGTGAACTGACAAAACACGATTTAACTATCAATGTAAATATCAAACATGGAAAACATATTCAGTTTGTTTACAATAAGAATTAAACATCACTCAAGCAACACACCACTTTCAATGTTCTCGATGAAACTGTAAAGTCCTGTTTGTTAGAAAACACTCTGAATTGAGCACATGCAGTAGTGGAATATGAACAATGTGAAGTCCATGGTGTTTCACCATTACAAGCGGTGTTTTGTGTGTAACAACTGGCTTAAGTATGTACATGTATATGAAGTCTGAAAAATTAAACAAGAATTAATATTCAAATAAACATAATAAATGACAATTCTAAACTCTTTATCTTTCAGACATACAATGTGGAACGTATATTCAATTCCAATTGTCAACATGAATATTGCTATTTAAAATCAAACTATGTATTATCATCATCACAAGATTTAATTAATGTATACTTTGTATAACTTTTACATTTAAGGATAAATGATTTATATCAATTCATCTTCCTCTAAAGTAGTGTTGATTTAAACTTGGTATTTTTTCTGTACATTCCATTTCATACATAAGTCTAAGTCTTGGTTAGACATGGTCATTTTTAAGTAGCATTTCACTCTTTTAATCCATGACATCAGTTCTAGCAAAATTATTTTGCTTTGGATAAGTAACTGCTTGCTTCTCTCAAAGTATAAATATGTTTGAAATATTGACGCAGAGTTTGTGTCTAATGTTTCAAAAGATTTACTTTGATTCTTGCCAAATGCATATTGAAGTATCATTTTACCATAATCTATTTTATCTATAAACCAGTACTTTCGTGTTGCACTGAACTTATTCAAATTGTCATGATCGTAGTTGTGTAGCAATGTTTTGTTTTTATGAGGAATATCTGTTATTTGTACCTTTGCACACATTCTTGAGATAAAGTTATACAATCTCACTTTTTCCCATACTAGTTTTTAGCAAGCGTTTGTGTACTTTCAGGCTGACATTATAATTTTCGAAGAAATCAATGCCTAAAATGCCTATTGTTTCCTCAATATCTGCAACTATAAACTCAAAACAGAAAACAAGATGTTCAATTTCAAAATTAATCATACATTTTCCAGCAATTTCCAGCCTGACTCCATTTGCTGTAGACAAAGGCATTTTTAACAAGTTCTAGCCTAGGCTTATTTTCGAGTCTATCATAACACTTGGTGGAAATAATAGAAACTGGACTGCCAGAATCTATGAGCATTCCTCCTTTCACCTGCCCTATAGCAGTTTTCACATAATAACATGATGTTTTATTTGTTTCGCCTATATCAGAAACAATGTTTTCCTTTTCTTGGCCTAAACTTTGAGGTGTTTTTATATCAACATTATTCTGTTGTAATACCTTATTCTCAATATGATTTGAATCAGTGACTTTAAATTTCAAACTTAATGGTGTACATTTACTCGTACTTTGTTCAACTATAATTGCACGGTATAGACCTTCATTTCTCGAACACTCTTGTCCTAGTTTTTGACCTAAGTCACGTTGAGCATTCGTCTCTGTTATAGTAGGAGTAGGACTTAATTCGGGTGGAGTAATTGTTATTTCCGGGATTTTCTTATACAATGTGTTTTGTTCATTTGTATTTGAATGTTCAGTCGTTAAAGTACTTTTAACGGAACAATGTTTATGTTTGTCAATTCCTGGTAAACTAACATTTTTCAAGTTCGTGTTTTCAGTGTTTTCACTAATTTGTGAACACTGCGTGTCACATTTCGTCATAGTAATGTCACATATTGGCCTAGTATTTTTACAAATGACTGAAGTTTTGGCCACAACCTCAGTCCGGTCTAGTTTTCCTGTAAGGGAGCATTTTGTTTTAGAAAGCAACGGCTCTCAATATGGCCTTTCTTTTTACAAAAAGTACAGAAAATATCTCTACGCTCTTTGAAAAAACATTGACTTTCTGTATGTCCCAGTTTATTACAATATGAACAGGAAATATTCCTAGAATTATTCCTTAAATTCCTATTTGGGGAATGATTTGGGGATCTATTCTGAATTCCCACTCGTCTGTTATTGTGTGGAGATGAATCTGCACGTAAATTACGTGAAGGGCTATTTTGTCTTGATATGTTTTGTTTCTTAATAACATTATCACAGTATTTGTTTTCAAGCATAGACATTTTTTCATTAAACTTTTGTTCAAGTTTTTGATCTAACAAAGAAGATAACATTTGCTGTAAATCTTCAAGATTACAATCAGTTTTCATATTTGATGGCCTAAGGGAAGAAACTATATTTTCTTTCAATGGAAGAGTAGTCCCCCTTGTAATTTCGTCATCTACGGGTTTTGATCTTTTATCAAGTGACCCTTGTAACGCAGCATATTCTACCGCGGCACTAATAGCTTGATCTAAAGTAGTTGGATGTAAAAATTGTACATGTTTTTGTAACTCAAAACTACCTAGACCATGAATGTACTGATCAATGATACAAGATTCGAGTGCTGTATGGGGCATTAAAGGAAATGCTTTCTGTCCTATACGTCTTAATGCGTATCCATAATCTGAAACAGACTCCCCAGAATTCCTTTTCCTGTTTCGGAATTCACACCTATATGCCAGTTCCCGCTCTTGTGGACTGAACCTTTGAGTCAGGGCTCGTTTTATTTCATTATAGTCTGTTAACTGAGAGGAACTTAATGTTGAAAGTAAACGCTGGGCTTCCCCCCTTAAATTGATGGATAACATGCACGCCTTTTGTTGCTCATTCCATTCATTCCAGGAGGCAACACGTTCAAAATGAATTATATAATCTGTCCACTCAGTGGTAGAACCATCAAATTTGTCTGGTTTTATGTTTCTATTTGAGTTTGAATGAGGACTAGTATGAGTTTCATGTGTATTATAATTAAATACTGGCATGTTACTAGGCAAAGGCATATAGCTTGACTGTGTATGAGGTGTCATGTATGCAGCATTTGTTTGTATACACTTTTGAGATGTCTGTCCCATATGTTTATTATACATATGAGGTAATGTATGCGTTAATGGTGTTTGGTAAGTGTTGATAGTGATTGGTGTAGTATATCTCTTTAAACCTGGTGCTGTAGTCAAAGGAAGTGAATGCTTAACATCACTATATTCTCTTATAGTAACCATTGGTACTGTGTAAGATTTATTTTGAGAAATTGTTTCTTTCTCTCTATCATAATTTACTGAACGCATTTGTGGGGTAAACGTTCCTAGGCGCTGATGTTGTTGTCCATTGTTTGTATTAGACAAAACAAAGCCATCACTGGTTCGTAACAACCCTTCATTACTACTCTTAAAAACTAACGGTGTCTGTACATGTGTACGCGTAGGCATATTTGAACTATACCTGTTATAAATAATTTGTTCAGGTGTATTCAAATGTACCTCAATTTCAGTTTTATGGATAGGGGAAAACACAAAATTTTCTTCCAAATATGGAGACCTTAATTTATCATCAAAAGTTTCACTATACCTTTGTGAATGTGCTGTGTCCCTTTGCCTTGTATTAGAAGGAAATGAATCTACACTAAGTGGTGAATGAGTGTTTGAAATTCTCGTGCTAGGTGTAGTAGCATGTATATTATGTTCATTATATCCTAACTGTTCAGTTACATAATATTGACCGATACCGTCGGTAGAAAAACTTGTTTGACCACCTTGTGCCATGGTTTACCTTTACCTGCACTATATATACATATACATGTATTATATTATATTATATACACTCAAGATAATATTTTACCCACTATTTATAAACCTTACACCTTTACACAAGTATATAGTCAATATATCATGTTTTAAACTTTTTATTTATATATATATTTTTTTTTAACTTTAATATCAATTTATGACATAAATGTATGTTTATTTTATAATTTATTTTCATATATTTTACTTATTTTATGTTACTAAATTACAAATATATCCTATGTATTTATTTTTTTTTTAAACTCTAAATTTTTAATTTACCCTATTTTATTCCTAATTTTAATTTTATCTTAGATTTATATTATTATTGTATTGAATAGTCCAACATCTATACACATCTACTGAATAATGCCCTATATACCTTTCTTACATTCATGTATTTTAGATTTGTAATGTCTGTACACACGACACTGAAAAATAATAATAAACAAAAAGAACACACTATATAAAGTCACCAGTTATGAAATCAATGTTATAGTGCAATATAAATTGAAAATGAGATAGATTCTCAAATTACTACACGTAATAATATTTAGTACAATTCACAAAATATGTACCAAACAATACACAAATTTATAGATCTACATGTATAGTATAGTCATGTCATCACTGTAAAAGTTGTATTATTTACACTATACAAACTAAACTTAATTTATATATGACTTATATACATGTATGGTCTCTATGCAAGCACTGAATTCTAAGGTCACGGCACCAATGTAATAGTGGTCAGGTTCTAATGAGAATCAATGCTTTACACGGAGACCAAACGATCACAAATTATAAGTGGAGTAAATTCTCAGGGCTCAGTAGATTTATATATAAGTGTCACTATATAAAGATGATGGACTAAACAACAACAACTAGTAAATTCAATTTCAATCAATGCTTTTAATATTTGAAAAGCCCTAGCAAATTGAAAGAGAATACTAATCAAATTTATATTTAGTTTTATATTAAGAATAACTATATTTATTATTTAATTAAGATTATGTTTATGATATTTTTATATATGGTCGTTTATAATAAACATAAACGTTTGTTAAGGACTAAGTCCAGTTTAATGTTTCAAGGCTAAGCCTTGTTGTACTGACCAGAGTAGGTACAGTACCTAACCTAGCTAACATTACCAAAGTCAGCTTATTTATACAATTCAGTATTCAAAACAACAATTTGATTGGTTGAGAATAACATTGTATATACCATGCAATAAGTATGAAAGATAGTAACTCATAACTTATAGATTAACTGTTAACTTAGATTACCGTAAATACCCATCCTATTACAGTACCGTATATTTAAAATAGCAGTGTGTTCCGTACCATTTCAACATAAATTTTAAACATCACTGCATTCACTAGATTCTTTGGACATAGTCAATTTATAAGATTTAGCATTCAGTTTTCTAAGAAACAGAAAAAGAACGGACGACTTGCTAGAAACCCCCTGCTGTGATAATTAAATGAGTGTGTACCCCTAATTAAAACAAAACTGTACTCGAATGTTTTCAAAAACCATTCAGGGCTTTTCAAATTTTTTGATATACAGTGGGTAGCTGATATTATTACGGATACTATGCGCATTATCTGATCAAATTCGATTGAGTAACAGCAAAGTTATCAATTAAAAACATAGCTGAATACCAAATGAATCTCTACGAATAGGGTATATCGATAGTTTCTGATGATTAACAGAGTGGTCTCCCCTTTTTAAATTGTGCCATTTGTTAGTATTGTGTTCTCGTCAACAAGGCAACGAATAAACTGTGTTATAAAGGTTTTAACGTATTGACAACGCATACATTTGTGACAGACGCAGTTAATAATGTTAAATATTAATTTGTTGTTACGGAGGCTTTAAGATTCAATATACTTATAGCTTTATAGAGTTCTAAAATTTATGTTAGTCCTATAAATATGACGCTTTGAGATATTTTTGCTTCTGGGCAAAGGCTTGACCGACATAAATTATACTTGTAACAAGCCTGTAACGTCTAATATATTGAACTAAAATTTATGTGTGAAATTCCACAAAAAGCTAGAGTACAATGTAGTTCTTAATTGAAGCACTTCGCATTCTCTTTTTACAGTTTTACGTCTATCGCAAAATGCGGATTAGAACAATTGTGAAAATGCAGATTCGGCCAATGTAAATAAAGTTTCCTTTTAAAAGGAAAGGCTTGCACAGTTGTGCCTTCATCCCAACATATTTATTTGTTTTTATTTTTGTAAAAACGAATATTTTTGTCCAAACGATTTGAAATCTATTCTCTATTGTATAAAACTAATAAAGAAAATAATCAATCGTAAAAATACTAACGTGAAGATCTATCATACTGAAAGGAAACAAGTGTGCACATTTCATTTAATTAATAAGCATGTTCCCAGATACGATGCGCTATCTATAAATCATCACGTGGTAAGGTTAATGATATGCATGGGCTATTTTTAGATTACCTCACCAAGTTCAGTAGATCTAAATTAATATAACTCGATCATGCACTGTGTGATTTGGACCACCCTTTGAAGACGGAATACTACTACAGTCAACATCCTCTATTGTGTAAAACTAATACAGACAAAAAAAATTATAAAAGAAACTAACTTTTGCGTCTTGAAAAAGAATTGAAACGGAACAATTTCGTTTATAATTTATTACAGTTTAAATCAATAAATCAAGTAAAAATACGAATCTTATTTATATAAACAAACTGGGATTACCGAAGTAACTAAAATAGCTAAGATTTCCGTAATATTACTTCGTCTGATTCCTCAGTATGACGGAATCGCCCGAATTGTCACGATTGCAATCGGAAGTACATCGGCTATTATCATTAATCCGAAGGGTGACGGAAAAGGCCGAAAAGTTGCGATTGGCACGATTTCAGCTGGTTTCCCGTTCAATCATGCACTTATAAATGTAAGCAGAAAACCACCTAACCGGAACAGGTTTTCCAAATGAAATGGCTTGCTGCCAAAAATGGCTTCAAATCCCCGGTTTACGTCAAAATTAATATTTAAATTAAAGTAAAGTGTAGATCTTAACTAAACAGCTAAAGTGAAGTTTTGAAGCACTGACAAGGTGTATTCCAACTAAAGGTTTGAAATGCATTTCTATTTAACGGTACGTTACGATACCGAAATCAACTTGATTTCAGTAAAGTTACCGAAATCAACTTTTCATTACCAAAATCAATTTATAAAATCACAATTAAGCGTTTTATTATTTTTTTTTCATTGTAATATATTACAATAGGTTAATTAAGTTTGACTTACATGCAAAAAATCAGTTTAAAATAATTGATAATTATGAAATTAGAATCAAATAACTAAATATCAAGATTATTCCCTGATTTGTCACGAACCGAAATATATGTTACAATACCGAAATCGACTTGTAAAATCACAATTAAGCGTTTTATTTTATTTTTTTCATTGTAATATATTACAATAGGTTTAGTTTGACTTTCTGAATGCAAAAAATCAGTTAGAACTAATTAATAATTATGATATTAGAAACAAATATATGAATATCAAGATTACTTCCCTGATTGTCACGAACCGAAATATATGTTACAATACCGAAATCAGCTTGTAAAAGTTACAATAAACATTTTCATAGATCTTGTTTAATTAATTATTATAAAATCATTCAAACTGAACCATGAAAAGGTAAAATTATATTTAATTATAAAAAATGATGATGTTATAGACGGATATGTATAATTATATCATGATTACTTCCCTTGTTATTAATGTGTTGCATTACCGAAATCAAATCAGATTTTATTTCAAAGATGAGAATAACCGCTAAATAATTTGCATGAATTTCAGAAGCCTATGAAAAACGTTAGTTGAGTGAGTTTTAAACTTTGAATTCATATCGCTTATTTTCAATGTTTAAATTTTCCCTTTAGTCAGATAACATAGCAGCGTATCATCTCTTTGATGTTTCTTAATGATTTCGAAATACAAGATTTAACAAAACTGTGTTTTAAGTTATCTGCCTAATTTAACTCACTATCAAAATTGTTGATTGGAAAATTATCACAGTATTTAATTTAAATCCAATGATTATGATTTGATCAAAATATAAAGACGTAGCGGTAGCGGTTGCCATTAATCATGTAATCATAACACCTTTACTATAAAGAGAAAACATATGCGTGCTCGGACAATGGAGGTGCTAGTTGACATTACATACTCGTTATCCAGAACAGAACAGAACATATCTTTTATTTTCACCCAAGCATTTTTCAATACAATATGGGGGCATAACACAATTTTTATATAACAGAGAATTCATAGTTCCGGTACGAACTAAAAAAGTATATAATCATGTAAGACAGTACATTGCCGATGAGGAAAAAAAAACACACACAAAAACTTTACTAAATAAGAAAAAAAATACAAATATTTTTTCTTAACTATGGAATGATATATCAAGCAGGGGTTTGTTTACTTTAAATCGATATACACCATTAATTTATTATTCTATGTGTAACTACATTTGAAAAAAAAAAAAAATAAGATGGCTGTCTATTGTAGTAATTTGAACAGGTATACAACCTGTATGTATGTATAGCACGATATTAGGTATAAAACATTAGCACAAACATGTAGTAAATCTGCACGTGAAAGTCGTGCATAACAGTTATCTACAACTGAAAGGAATGTCATTCATAGATTTATAATGTATTACTACGTGCATTGGATAAAATTGAAAAATAGATCAATGGGACTATGTTGGATAAGACTTTGTCAGTTAAATGTAAGTAATGGCAATTTATAAATTTTACATAAAGATAATATGTAGTTGTATTCCTAACAATAACAGACATCTGTTTTATGAAAAAATAACTTCATTTGTGAATAGAAAATTTATATAATATACAAAGAAAATGTTGAGAAGAAAAAATTAAACACGCAATTTAAAGGAAACAAACAGTTTAACAAGTGAGAAACATTAGATGAAATCTTGAATAACTGATGGAGGCATTAGGATTATTGGAAAGTTTTGTAATAGAATTAATGAATTTCACGAGGCTCCTTAAAACATGTATGTTATTTGACCTTTATAGTAATTTCGGCGACAATTCACGTTCGTGTATTAAATTTGCGTTTTGGGAAAAATGCTCTCTTTGTCTCCCGAAAAAACTACAATGTAACAAATAATGCTGCTCGGTGCCAGTTTGATTGTCGCTACACAATGTGCAAAGTCTTTCTTTATAAGGAGTACCATCGTATCTCCCAATTTCTACTGGAAGTTTATAATTTGATGTTCTAAATTTGAATAAAGAAATATAATCCGATTGCTCTAAAATTTTAAAATATTCTTCATACTTATGATCTTCTTTAAAACTTTTACAATTAAACCCTTTATTTGACTGTTGAAGCTGCGCGTACCAAGACTGTTTATATTGATCTATTAGTATTTGTTTGATAAGTTTATGTATGTGCAAGTGATTTATTTGGGTCCTTTAATATACATCGGCGCATGGAAACTTTAGAAATACTTTTTTTTATAGTTTTATAGTATAAATATTTCAGATCTTGTAAGCTGGTAAAAATATATAATGTTATATTACATAAGTTGTCAAAAGGTCTGTTTTAACTAACATGTAGGGGTGGTCGCTATACGTTTCCGTAGAAAACATTTAGGTATATGAGACAAGGTGCTTTGTTATTATTTTTACCAAATTGCATATCAGTTGTTCCAAAAATGTATGCATTTTTTTGATGTCCCGGATACTTTATAATATATTAATAACTACATATTCTACTTATTGAAAAAGTTGTTTAGTCATGATTTTATGTTGATCGATTTAAATCATTTTAAATTTCATATCTGTAAACAGCATAAATTTATGGATTGACTGATATATATTTATATGATGGAAAAAATGGAACACTTTAAACTGACAAATTTCAATTATGTAATGTTGTAACTTGTACGATATGGCATGTTGTGTATTACTGTATAAAGTAAGGTGTGAAGTAATAAAGACAGGAGGTACAGTTGGCATACAATGTATGTTAAAGATAAAAGATTATAATGAACCATCAATTTATTTCGTAATAAACATTTAAATAAATGACTAGAATATAAAAAAATATTATAATAAAGAGTCCCCATAACATATGTTTGCGATTTGTTAATATATAGTTTAACTGTTCAATAAAAGAAAGACACAAATTTTCCAATTTCACTGCCTAATACATTATACAATGTTTATGGACATTTTTTAGAGCAGTTGAATTATATATCTGTATTCAAACTCATAAAACATAAACATGTACAAAATTTATAATTAGATTTAACTCATATTACAGAGTATTATATTTTTCCATCATAGTCCGATCATAGCTTTTTAAAAATACGATTTGATTAGAAAATTGTTGTGCACGATAATCACGTGCAGATATATAACATGCTTGTGCTAATGTCTTGTAATAAATGGTTGCTGTACATACATAATTTTTGTAACAAATATCTCTAAACCTGCAATATATTTTATTGCATAATGACTTAAAGTAAATCAAACCCTGTTTGAAAGTTAATTTCATAGGTTAGAGAAAAAAATCATATTTCTTTCATTGATATTGTACCGTGTTAAATGAATATATATCACTTTTTCATATTCATGTTCCATATTCTATTAATAATCGGTGGAAATAGAAGATATGTTCTGTTTGTTATAAATATCGGCAAGTTCTTATAGGCCAGAGTAACATTCATCTTATTGTTGTTTCCTTGTCTATGAATGCTTTACACGCTTCGTTGTTCTTTTATACTCAAATAATGTACAATAATGAAACATAAGTTAACATTTTATTTACCCCCTGTTCGGGCCTGTATATTGAAATTATAGCACGTGTATAATTATATAAGCATCAGTGACAGCGCACGTTTAGTATTTATTTAGTTATTTATATTTAGCTATTTGTTTATTTGTTTATTAATTAATTTATTATTAGTTACTTAAAAAAAGGAAGAAAAAAAAGAAAAAAAGATGGGCCATGATGAGAGCGATTCCCCGTGGTGTGGCCTGAATGCACTGAACAGATATTACACGCAATATCTATTCAGTTGCAACTGAACGCTCTCATCAATGCAGTCAGGTTTCTTTAATTTCAAAAACATAAATTTTCTTAAATAATCACTATATATATATTATGCATGTATTTTTAATATACATAATTTAAATTTCACAGCTGATTTCGGTAATGCTAAACACATAACGGGTTGTTTAAAACAAAGGGAAGTAACTCAATAATTACATTTTTGTTAATAACATCATTAAAATAAAATATTTTCAATCGATTTTTTAACTGAAAGTCTATTTCACTATTTTTCATCAAATAATGAAGAAATAATAGCAATATTTTAACTAGGTTGGTTTTTACGAGTTGATTTCGGTAATGAAAAGTTGATTTCGGTAACTTTACCGAAATCAAGTTGATTTCGGTATCGTAACGCACCCTCTATTTAAAATGTAAGGAAAAAAAACAAATATATACTTCAGAAGTATGAAGATATAAAGATATACTTCAGATAGAATACATTATGAACAGCTAATTTATCTAAATATATTGACATGATGTGTTTGTTCTCGCTTCTTTAGTCTAGATTGGAGCCACCGGAGGTATTGCCCATACACAAACATAGCATAATATCCCACCATGCTGTACAATTATTTAGACTAATCAGCTAATTAACTATGAGTAAATATTGTTGCTGTAACAGGAAACCAGACGCCCATAAAGAAATTGAAAAACAACTTGAAAGAGACAGGAAGACTAGAAGAAAGGAAATTGAAATTATATTTTTTGGTAAATACCCGATCAACATGTATATAAATTACTCTTTAATGTAACACACTTAAAGATAATAAAATGGATAGAAAATATGTATTTGAAGAGAGACTGTGAAATATATGTAGTCTGTACAATTTTTTAGCATTATCTTTTAAAGACATGCTGCTTTAACTACAGGATGCTTCTTGTTTCTAATGTATAAACTACTAGAACAAACCTTGCACTATATTGTCTCAATTTTATTTGTTAAAGGGAGGTAATCACTGAAAAAAATTGACAAATGATTGATGCAGTTATTTGCCCTTATATGATATTCACAATATCAGCATACACATTATGTCAGACCTCATTGTCAAAATAGTGAACATGCTGTTGAGTCATATTATCTACAGTTCGTCTTAGATATAAATGTGTAATCTTATCAATATAGTTATTGACAGAAGGTGCAATTATATCATACTTATGACTTATAAGTATACTATCCATTTTGTAGATCTAATTTTATTTTTCCTTTCTTTTACAGGAAAAACTGGTAGTGGAAAAACCACACTCTTTAGACAGTTACAAATTATATATGGAGATGAATATTCAGATGATGAGGTTGGCTATTTCAAACGTCATGTTTATAAGGACATTGTACAGACCATTCAGGCATTGATCTATTCGATGAAGGTACTCAACATACAATTTCAAGATGATGAGAACCTGGTAAGAAAATCTAATGAAATTTTGTTTGTTTGTTTCATTGGGTTTAATGTCACACCTACACAGTATAGGTCATATGGTGACGTTTCAGCTTTACTGTTGGAGGAAGACCTTGGGCGCTCTTCTGTGTATTATTTCAGACAGGAACATGCACCTGTGTAGAACCCACGCCAATTCGTAAGCTAGCTGGATAGCTTCCTCACATGAAAGAATCCAAAGTCCATGTTGGGATTCAAACCCACAGTGGTGAGATGCAATAAGTATGAAGTCAATGACCATAGCCACTCAGCTGTAGATGCCTCACTGATGAATTAATATGGTTAGAAATGAAAATACAATGTAGTGAGATTTCTGGTTTATAGACCCCATCCCCCCACCACCTTCCGTGCTCACGGGTAGGATTTTTCTTTTCTTTAAGTAAATATATACAAATTTTTAAAGGAATTATGAAAGACATTATGGTCATTATTTATTTATAAATTCACTTATATTTATTATTCAGGTTTTCTTAAGGAAAAATCTGGTTATTAGATGGGGATATGGTGGCATGAACAGTTCCTTCATTTGCACAACTCCTACATTCATGACATTTCTCAAGGACGGTGTTTTGTGATTCTAACATTTCTGTTCTCAGCTGCAACTACATCTCTGATGTGATTTTGACTAAACTGTCACAGCTTTTTCATCATGTGTCCTGGTGCATATTGTCAGTGTTTTGTGATTCGATTTATTTTGCAGAATTTTGGTCCTTTTTTTGTAAAACAGAAAAATACACTTCCGTTCTCATCTCCCACTATATTCCTCAAGCAATTTTAACTAAATTTTCATAGAAGCTTTGTTATCAGGCGTCCTGGCGCATATTGCCAGGGTTCTATCATTCAAATATTTTGGGCGGAATTTTTGCCCTTTGTTTTTTGGGGTTTTTTTTTTCTTTTTTAAACAGAGAAATACACTTCAGTGCCATACTAACACTCCTCAAACTTTTACAGAAGCCTCATCATCAAAAGCCCTAGCTTTTACACATAAAGAAGATACTTGTACTCTTTTGTGACTGCAACTTTTCTTTGATTTTGAAACTACTAAAGCAATAATATCAGATTGATATATATTCAAATTGTAAAATGCTGACAATATGCTTTAGGGCAATTGATAATTGAGTTCCTGTGAAGCATGAGCATTTAAAACCTGGTTTTGTTGCATTGTGGCATTTCTTGTTTGATTAAGTACATGTTTATAACTCTCTCATATTACAGGAGATGGCCAAGCGGGTGCATTCTGTGGACACATTTTATATGAAGACAATATCAGAAGAACTTGCCAATGCTATAAAACTGTTGTGGAATGATAGAGGTGTACAGACTTGTTTAGAAAGTGGGAGCGTTTCAGTGTCTGACTCAGCTATATAGTATGTAAAATTAAGGTGACAGGATGTGCATATATATATGAGCCGCGCCATGACAAAACCGACATAGTGCGTTTGTGACCAGCATGGATCCAGACCAGCCTTTGCATCCGCAAAGTCTGATCAAGATCCATGCTGTTCGCTATCAGTTTCTCTACTTGTAGATCTAATAGGGTTTGTAAGCGAACAACATAGATCCTGATCAGACTGGGTGGACATGCAGGCTGGGTGGATCCATGCTGGTCGCAAACACACTATGTTGGTTTACATGTACAGCCTCAATCAAACCGAGTCTTTAATTCTCTTGTAATTTTGTTCTGATTAATGCTTCTGAGGGATCACTTTGTTTCCAGGTTTTTGTCATATATATGTAATAAACCTGCAGGAGAAGAAAGAAGTTACTAGCCTTTGCTACCTGGTGGTGTAGAACTACATGTAGGCTTTCACATCCATACAGTCTGACAAGGCTCTATACTATTAATAGCTCAGATTTTATGTTTTATATTTAAAGGAACTCCACTGAGGTGCAAAATCCTAAAAAAACCCATAACATTTGAATATCTTACATAGAGTCACATACAACATAAAGATTTGCAGATACTCCAAATAAATTGAGAATTATACTCTCAGTCTGAATTGAGTAGCAGGATTTTAACGTAAAGGGTTGCAACGTTTTTCAATTTTGGATTATTTTTCGAAATAAAAAGATTTATTCTTGAAAAACAGATATTAAAATCTTGAAAAATTATTTCCAGTCCAGTCTCGACAAAAAACCTCAGTGGAGTCACTTTAATCTTGGAAAGTATTTGTTTACATTCAAAGCTGGACAAAATCCATGAATCAAACTCAACTGGCTCATACAATGAAGTTGTATTAATTATTGTTAAAGAATACAAATATTTACATTTACAGTTTTCTGAATGATATGGATAGAGTTTTGGAACCTGGTTACTCACCATCTAAACAAGACATTGTGAGAGTTTTCATACCAACAACTGGTATACAGGAATATGTTTTTGAACAGGAACGCCATTTGTTCAGGTAAATTTAGGTAATATTTGTACAATTGAAGCTTCAAGTTTGGTAACTCTAAATTGCATTTTAGTGTGATTGCCTCCCTTAGATTGTCACATTGTGTATGTTCTAAAATATTTCCTTCAGAGTAATGAATGTTTGTGAAGTAGGTATACTTGTACATGTAGTTGTTAATCAACATAAACATTTTTGTCATGGGCCAATTTTGTAGATTCAAGATTCAAAGTTAATTTTTAGTAAAAGATATAGAGGATATTGAATGAGTGTAGTTTAATACTAAATTTATTGAATGAGTTGAATAAAATCATATTATGCGAGCCTCTGCGAGCATAATATTGTTTTATTCAACAAGTTCAATAAATTTAGTATTGAATCTACACGAATATAATATTCTATTTATCACATATATAAAATAGGAACAGTAAATTGTTAAAATTAGTAATTTTTAAATGACGCCCCATAGTGTTACGCTAACATAAGCGCGCTTTAACGCTATGTTTGTATATAATGCAAATGATGTCACGTCAAAGTGTTATTACACTAGTGTAATATTGTTTTTATTAAATGGCTTTATTACATTCCTGCGCCGCAGTTTATGTGATAAAACATTTTATGTAACTCTTGAATTATTGAAAGCTTTTCAAATTTTGTTTATAGACTGCATATATTATGATCAAGGTTCAAGTTTTTAAACGGCAATGGGAACTCTGCCATTACTGTAACAAAACCTCCAATCATAAATCTATCTGTCTAATTATTTATTTTGTTATATTGTAGAATTACAGAAATGGGAGGCTTCAACTTGCACACTTTCCGTTGTAGAAAACTTTTGTTTCAGTTTATTCAAACTATTCATGTGATATTTTATGTAGCAGATATAAGTGTGTTTGAGAAAACAGTGGAGGGTTCAGACTCTGAAGTGAGTATAGGATGTTCTTTATGTGCCATGTACGCTCTACATTTTTGTGTCGCCTCTATGGAGTAGTGGCGACATATAGGGATCACATCTCTCCGTCGTCTGTCTGTCCGTCTGTCCGTCCGTCTGTCTGTCTGTCCGAGCCAACATTTGATTATTATGAGCTTCATTCCGTAGTTAAATAAAGAACATAAACTCATAAAATTCAAATTAAGAGATATTTTTTTGTTTTTATGAGCTTATTTTGCTTATGGACGTTGGTCCAGGTGGTGTTTATGAGCTCATTTGCCTCATAAACATCAAATTTTGGTACGTCTGTCCGTCCGTCTATCACAAAACTTGTCCGGACTACTCCTCATAAACTACTGGTGCAATTTCATCCAAACTTTACAGGAATGATCAGTACCAAGTCTAGTTGTGCATATTGTCAGCATTTTCCGGTTCAATGATTTTTGTCAGAGTTATGGCCCTTTGATAAAAAGGTGTTTTTTTCTGTGTGTTGCCAGATACGCAAAAGCTTGTCCGGACTACTCCTCATAAACTAATGGTGTAATTTTATCCAAACTTTACAGGAATGATCAATTTTAAGTCTAGTTGTGCACTGTCCGTCTGTCACATAATTTGTCCCAACATGAAATTGTCCATCATGAGGCGACAGATGTGATCATTGTTTGTTTAACTGGGTGTTACGTCACAAAGACACATTATAGGTCATATGGCGACGTTCCAGCTTTACTGGTGGAGGAAGACCTCATGTGCCCTTCTGTGCATTATTTCAGGCACAAACGGGCACCTGAATAAAACCACCAACGTTCCGTAAGCTAACTGGATAGTTTCCTCACATAAAAGAATCCAAAGTCCCTGTTGGGAATCAAACTCACAATGGTGAAGGGCAAGCGGTTTGAAGTCAACGACCTTAACCACTGGGCCACGGACGCCCCGTAACTGCATGTTAAGGACAATGCCTTAAAGAATATAAATACATTTTGACCTTGACTTATAAAACACATGACTGTGTAACATTGAAATTTCCATACAAAGCATTTCTACATTACATTTTTTTTCAATTTTTCCAATATTGTTGACCTTTAAGATTTTACCATTGTACTAATAGATGGATCCACTTTTTGAAGAAAAAACTTTAGCGATTGCTAAACCCATATTGATTGTTCACGTTGCCACCTTGCGCTCCAAAAACTTTTAATATTGGCTGTTATTGTTTTTCATTTTTATGCCCCCGGGCATATAGTAATTGAAACGTCCGTCCGTCTGTCCGTCAGAGTCCGTCTGTCCGTACGAGGTTAACCTAGAATGGCTTCATAATTTCCACACTTACTTATCAATACAAAGTACATGATATTGCCAAGTTATATAACTGTGTCATCCATATTTCCCAGTTATTTCCCTTTTTTCACTTTGAAAATATGGCCTTGTCTGGTTAACCTATTCCGGCAAGTTAGTTTTATCGTAAATTTCTCTTAATTGCTTAATTTATTTAATGATATCTTGCATATTTGGTAGGTGGATACCTTTAATGGTCCTCTAATTTTTTGTGGAGAGAGGGGTCTCTAGGGTCAAGGTCACTGGTTTAAAAAATAAATTTAAACATTTTTGCTTATACAGCCTTTATTTTTTGGTTGATGTCTTTCATGTTTAATACAAACATGCCAAGGGAGGTCCTCCTTCTTTGGGTATAGTAAGGGGTCATTTGAGTCAAGGGCAATGTCACCAATGTCAAGGTCACCAATGCTAAAAATAGATTTTTACAGGTGTATTAACCATATTCTATAGACAGATGTCATTTATAATTGATAGGAACATAAAATTTGATGGAGTTAGTGGTCAGTTGGGTCAAGGTCACCAGTGCTAAAAATAGATTTTTACACTTTTGCTCATAAAGCCTTTATTTATTGACAGATACATTTCATGTTTGGTAGGAAGATAACTTGCATGGTATATATCCTTTTGATTGAGTTAGGGATCAGTGTGTCAAGGTCACTAGTGCTAAAAATATATTTTTACACTTTTGCCCATACAGCCTTTATTTATTGACTGATATATTTCATATTTTGTAGGAAGATAACTTGCATGTTATTCTTACTTTGGAGGAGTTAGGGGTCAGTTGGGTCAAGGTCACACGTGCTTAAAATAGATTTTTATACTTTTGCCCATACAGCCTTTATTTATTGACAGATTTATTTCATATTTGGTTGGAAGATAACTTGCATGGTATTCTTTCTTTGGATTGAGTTAGGGGTCAGTTTGATCAAGGTCATCAATGCTCAAAATAGATTTTAACATTTTTGCCCATACAGCCTTTATTTATTGACAGGTGTATTTCATATTTGGTAGGAAGATAACTTGCATGATATTCTATAGGTGTCAGTGGGTCAAGGTCAAGGGTGCCAAGTATAGATTTCTTACATTTATATATATTTGATAAAGTTGAATATTTATCACTTCACAAGTATGATAGCAATGTTTTGGCAACTTATACATTTCACAATTACAAAATGCCATGACTCTGTCAAGCTATATAACTTGTGTTTACAATTTTTTGGCAATGTTTCTGTCCATAACTGAGTGAATGGGTAAACATTTTTTTTGAAATATTGCTACTGACAAGAATCGGAGCCGGGGGCATTTGTGTTTAACAAACACGTTCTTTGGACAAGACTTTCAAGATAACCAGACTGAAATTGGCATTGATTCATTAAAAAAACATTGACCTTCAAGGTCAATTTTTACTTGATTTATTACATAATTGGCATTAATTGTGTTAATTATGAATTGATTGTCTTGTTCTTGATAATCCAGCAAAGACTATGTTTCCATCTTAATAAGATCTTTTTTGATATTTTGAACAAAAAAGAAAGAAAATATTTGAGCCCTGTCATAACAAAACCAAAATAATGAGTTTGCTACCAGCATGGATCCAGACCAGCCTGCGCATCCGTGCAGTCTGATCAGGATCCATGCTGTTCGCTATCAGTTTCTCTACTTGTAATAGAGTTGGTAAGCAAACAGCATGGATCCTGATCAGACTGTGCGGATGCGCAGGCTGGTATGGATCCATGCTGGTCGCAAACCCATTATGTTGGTTTTGTCATGACCTGGCTCATTTTAGGTCTTTGACAAAGTTTATTAAACTTCATGGTAGAAGACAGGCTTGACTCTCTAGTATTGCTATGATGTTTTGCGACAATTCCAAAAGCAATGTGTACTTCTATGTTTCAGAATGAAGTTGTAGAGGCAGTGGATTTGTTTAAATTAGTGGTGTTACACCCATGGGTATCTAGAACAAGTGTTGTTTTGTTTCTGAACAAGATTGACCTTTTCAAAGAAAAACTTAAAAGGCACAACCTTCATGACCACTTTCCGGAATATATTGGTAAGATAATTTATATAAAAAAAGTTGTAGATTATTTATATTCGCTTTTACTTACCTTAAAACTCTAAAGGACTCATTTCCCTTGGTTCAAATAAAACCACCAAGAAATCGTGATGACACTCATTTTTATGGGTTTAAACAAAATATTTTGACACTCGTTTCTAAGGGCTCCAACAGAACCCCAAACAAAATATTTTGAAGCTTATTCCTAAGGGCTCAAACAAAACCCGAAACAAATCATTTTGACTTTTATTTCTAAGGGCTCAAACAGAACCCCCAACAAATCATTTTTACACTCATTTCTATTGGTTCAAACAGAACCCCCAACAGTTTTTTTCGACAAACCTTTCTAAGGGCTCAAACAGAACCCCCAACAAATATTTTGAAGCTTATTCCAAAGGGCTCAAACAGAAACCCCACCAAATTATTTTGACACTCATTTCTATGGGTTCAAACAGAACAACCAACAAGTTATTTTGACACTCATTTCTATGGGCTCAAACAGAACCCCCAACAGGGTTTTTTGACACACATTTCTAAGGCTCAAAAAGAAACACCAACACATAATTTTGACACTCATTTCGAAGTGCTCAAACAGAACCCACAACAAAATATTTTGACACTCATTTCAATTGGCTCAAACAGAACCCCCAACAAAATATAATGACACTCATTTCTGTGGGTTCAAACAGACCACAATCAAATGTGTTGACACTCATTTCCATGGGTCCTAAACAACGTTTCCATGTCATCCTTATCTGTGTTATGTTAAGCAAGAAAATAACCATTAAAATAACGTTAAACCTGGGACAGAAGAGAAGTGTCTCTTTCTGTCCCAGGTTACACCAACACTGTAAAGGTTATTGGCGACTTTCAAATTTTACTGTAAAAGAAAGACCTCAGGTGGCATACGCCCGTTTAGCTCATTTGATCGGAGCAACAGATTAGTAATCAAGAGGTCGCTGGTTCCTCAGACGTTGACTCTAATGGAAATATATCCTCTTCCGCTGATTAAGAATCATGCCGGATAAGTTGTCTATCACTTGCAATGTAATTGGTTATTATTACTGGTTAGTTATCCAGGAGTGGGGGCGTCCGTGGCCGAGTGGTTAAGGTCGTTGACTTCAAATCACTTGACCCTCACCGCTGTGGGTTCGCATCCCGACAGGGACTTTGAATTCTTTCATGTGTGGAAGCTATCCAGCTAGCTTACGGAACCCCGGTAGTTCTACTCAGGTGCCGGTTCGTGCCTGAAATATGCACGGAAGGGCACCTGAGGTCTTCCTCCACAAGTAAAGATGGAACGTCACGATATGACTTATACTGTGTCGATGTGACGTAAAACCCAAAACAAACAAACAAACAGTTATCCAGGAAACTGGATAGGTAGATCAACCTCTGAGATATGACCAAAATGTGATGAATTAGGCATAGATTTAGAGGGGAAAACAACAACAACAAAAAAAAAACCTCAGGTGATCATCTGTGCATTAAGCCAGAGGAACTAACGTGGACATGAATAAATCTTTCGATGTTCCATTAGAAAGCTGAAAAGCTTCCATTACTGAAAGAAACAAAAGTCACTGGAAGGATTCGAACCCCCATGGCGACGAGAGACAAGTGGTTTGGAGTCAACAATCTTGACCACTAGAAAAGAGGCCACAGACGCCTCACGTTAACTGTAAATGTTTACTGAGCACACAATGGATGTCCACCTATGATGAAATGTCATTCATGTTGGTGTCACAAAGTGACATGGTAAGCTTTTTTGATCGCTTTCCGTCCGGCATCCATCCGTCCGTAAACTTTTACTTTAAACGACATCTCCTCATAAACCACTAAGCCAATTTCATCCAAACTTCACAGGAATGTTCCTTTGGTAGATAACTTTAAAAATTGTTCATAGAATTTAATTCCAAGCAGAGCTTTGGTTGCCATGGCAACCGAAAGAAAAACCTTAAAATACATGTATCTTCTTTTGGAAAACCGTAAGAGCTAGAGCTTAAATATTTGGCATGAAACATCATCAAGACAGTGTCTACCAAGTTTGTTCAAATAAATGCCCTGGGGTCAAAATTGGCCCCGCCGGGGGGTGTCATTGATTTTCCTTATTTGTATTAAACAGTATATAGTAAAAACTTAAAAAATCTTCTTTTAAAAAATCCAA
Organism: Ruditapes philippinarum; assembly: GCF_026571515.1. Classification (NCBI taxonomy): domain Eukaryota; kingdom Metazoa; phylum Mollusca; class Bivalvia; order Venerida; family Veneridae; genus Ruditapes; species Ruditapes philippinarum. The sequence continues at coordinate 24,686 of NW_026852986.1, forward strand.
ATAGCTAGAGTTTAGCTATTAAGCATGAAACATCTTCTAATGGGTGTCTACCATTTTTGTTCAAATAAGGGCCCTGGGAATAAAATTGGCCCCGCCTTGGGTGTCATTGATTTTCCTTATTTGTATTATACAGTATAAAGTAAAAATTTAAAAAATCTTCTTTTAAAAAACCCAAATAGCTAGAGCTTAGCTATTAAGCATGAAACATCTTCTAGTGGGTGTCTACCAAGTTTGTTCAAATAAAAGCCCTGGGGTCAAAATTGGCCCCGCCCGGGGGGTCATTGATTTTCCTTATTTGTATTAAACAGTATATAGTAAAAACTTAAAAAATCTTCTTTTAAAAAACCCAAATAGCTAGAGTTTAGCTATTAAGCATGAAACATCTTCTAGTGGGTGTCTACCAAGTTTGTTCAAATAAAAGCCCTGGGGTCAAAATTAGCCCCACCCCGGGGGGTCATTGTTTTTCCCTTTATGTATAAAGTAAAAACTTAAAAAATCTTCTTTTAAAAAACCTTTAGAGCTAGAGCTAAGATATTTAGCATGAAACATCTTCTAATGGGTGTCTACCATTTTTGTTCAAATAAGGGCCCTGGGGTTAAAATTGGCCCCGCCCCGGGGATCATTGATTTTCCTTATATGTATATAGTAAAAACTTAAAAAATCTTCTGTTAAAAAACCCAAAGAGCTAGAGTTTAGATATTAAGCATGAATTATCTTCTAGTGAGTGTCTACCAAGTTTGTTCAAATAAAAGCCCTGGGGACAAAATTGGCCCCGCCCAGAGGGGGGGGGGGTCATTGTTTTTCCCTATATGTGTATAGTAAAAACTTAAAAAATCTTCTTAGAGCTAGAGCTTAGATATTTATCATGAAACATCTTCAAATGGGTGTCTACCAAGTTTGTTCAAATAAAAGCCCCTGGGTTAAAATTGGCCCCGCCCCGGGGGCCTATATACAGGTGAGCGATTTCAGGGCCATCATGGCCCTCTTGTCTAATTTAGCACGTGATTCTTGTGTTTGTGTAAGTCAAACGATTTAGTATTTTATTCATATTAAATATAAATAGAAATACATAACACTACTAACTTCATGTAAAGTATGGCTGGTAAATGCTACTCATTGCAAAGGGCTGTAATATGGGCTAAGAACTTTAGGAAAATCTGTTGTAATGATATTGGTAATATTATGGCAACATTCAAGTATCTCATGCAACTGTTTCAAGGTGGATGCATAAATTCAAAAATGGGCACGAGTCAATTAAAGATGCCAGTACGTCTGATAGAAAAGGCCCCATAGTTACTGGCAAAAACATTCTTAAAGTCAAGCTCATCATTTACAAATACAAATGTATGCATGACTTTAACTTCCCCATGGATTTGGGTGGACCATTTCACAATTATTGAAAGGTAAACCTAAGAAGAACTACGTTAAAGCACTTAGAAATTGGATTAAATTGATATGTAACATATGAAACTTTTTTGGAGGTCAGTATATATATAAGATATGTGCCCGTTTGTTAAGTTTATTAACCATATTGCATTACGTATTGATCCACCCTTGACCCCCGCCAATTATAATTGATGTTATTATTGAGATTTTTTCTTCTGATTACTATTTTAATATCTTAAAGGAACTCCACAGAGGCCCAAGAGCTTGAAAAAATAAAATATGAATCTCTTTCATAGATCAACTTGGTCACTTAAAATAGAGCAATCAGTACAAGATACATAGTTAAGAAATATATTCAGTATAAATTGAAAATAGTATGTTTGTGCTATTATTACCTCGATTTGAGTGAAACGCTGAGTGAAAGCGTTGCAACACTTTTCACTTTTGAGTTATTTTCATAATTTTGATAATTATTCTGGAAAATCAGATTGAGCGAATGATCAGAAAGTTTGTACATTTGTTATTGGTCTAGACCTTTATTAAATAGAACATTAATCATGAAAACTATTATTTTCCAGTCCCGGTATGTAAAAAAAAACCTCAGTGTAGTCTCTTTAAACCATGTAATTATTGTTCATGACTTCTCATTGTAGCACATGTAGCAGTCATTGTTGAATGAAAAAACAAACAAGAGCACCTCTAGGCGGAGCATTATATGCCCGAAAGTGCTTATTTTTAGCTCACCTGTCACAAAGTGACAGGGTGAGCTTTTGTGATCGCTTTTCGTCCGGCGTCCGGCCGTCGTCCGGCGTCCGTCCGTCCGTAAACTTTTACTTTAAATGACATCTCCTCATAAACCACCAAGCCAATTTCATCCAAACTTCACAGGAATGTTCCTTTGGTGGTCACCTTTAAAAATTGTTCAAAGAATTTAATTCCATGCAGAACTCTGGTTGCCATGGCAACCGAAAGAAAAAACTTTAAATATCTTCTTTTAAAAAACCATAAGAGCTAGAGCTAAGATATTTGGCATGAAACATCTTCTAGTGAGTGTCTACCAAGTTTGTTCAAATAAAAGCCCTGGGGTCAAAATTGGCCCAGCCCCGGGGGTCATTGATTTTCCCTATTTGCATATAGTAAAAACTTAAAAAATCTTCTTTTAAAGAACCCAAAGAGCTATGGCTAAGATATTGAGCATCAAACATGTTCTAATAGGTGTCTACCAAGTTTGTTCAAATAAAAGCCCTGGGGTCAAAATTGGCCCCGCCCCAGGGGGTCATTGATTTTCCCTATATGCATATAGTAAAAACTTAAAAAATCTTCTTTTAAAGAACTCAAAGAGCTATGGCTAAGATATTGAGCATCAAACATGTTCTAATAGGTGTCTACCAAGTTTGTTCAAATAAAAGCCCTGGGGTCAAAATTGGCCCCGCCCCAGGGGGTCATTGATTTTCCCTATATGCATATAGTAAAAACTTAAAAAATCTTCTTTTAAAGAACCAAAAGAGTTAGAGCTAAGATATTTAGCATGAAACATGTTCTAATAGGTGTCTACCAAGTTTGTTCAAATAAAAGCCCTGGGGTCAAAATCGGCACCGCCCCGGGGGTCATTGATTTTCCTAATATGTGTATAGCAAAAACTTAAAAAATCTTCTTAGAAAAAAACCCAAATAGCTAGAGTTAAGATATTAAGCATGAAACATCTTTTAGTGAGTGTCTACAAAGTTTGTTGAAATAAAAGACCTGGGGTCAAAATTGGCCCCGCCCCAGGGGTCATTGATTTTCTTTATATGTGTATAGCAAAAACTTAAAATCTTCTTTGAAAAAACCCAAATAGCTAGAGTTTAGATATTAAGCATGAAACATCTTCTAGTAATGTCTACAAAGTTTGTTCAAATAAAAGCCCTGGGATCAAAACTGGCCCGGCCCCAGGGGTGTCATTGTTTTTAACTATATGTGTATAGTAAAAACTTAAAAAAAATCTTCTTTTAAAAAGCCCAATGAGCTAGAGCTTAGATGTTTAGCATGAAACATCTTCTTATGGGTGTCTACCAAGTTTGTGCAAATAAAAGCCCTTGGGTTAAATTGGCCCTGCAACGTTGGGGGGTGGGGGTTTGGGGGGCCTATATACAGGTGAGCGACCTCAGGGCCATCATGGCCCTCTTGTTTATAGCAAAGATAAAGTATTTGTAAGACATTGGAATTAAATAAAGTATTACCTCCTTCAAATAACAATCCTCCTATGAAGTTTGAATATTGTGGTCGAAATGGAACTTAAGTTATGCCCCCGAAACTGTTTTCAGTTTTAAGGTAATAGTGACCTTGACCTTTGACCTTGTGACCCAAAAATCAATTGGGGTCTTCTACCTAATATGGACAATCATCCTATGAAATTTGAATATTGTGGGCCTAATGGAACTTAAGTTATGCTCAAGAAACTGTTTTCAATATCAAAGTAATAGTGACCTTGACCTTTGACCTTGTGACCCCAAAATCAAGAGGGGTCTTCTGCCCAATATAGACAATCATCCTATAAAATTTGAACACTGTGGGCCAAATAGAACTTAAGTTATGCTCCGGAAACTGTTTTCAGTTTTAAGGTAATAGTGACCTTGACCTTTGACCTTGTGACCCCAAAACCAATATGGGTCTTCTACCCAATATGGACAATAACCCTAGGAAGAATAGAACACTGTGAACCAAATGAAACTTAAGTTATGCTCCGGAAACTGTTTTCAGTTTTAAAGTAATAGTGACCTTGACCTTTGACCTTGTGACCTCAAAATCAATGGGGGTCTTCTACCCAATATGGACATCATCCTATGAAGATTGAACACTGTGGGCCAAATTGAACTTAAGTTATGCCCCCGAAACTGTTTTCAGTTTTAAGGTAATAGTGACCTTGACCTTTGACCTTGTGACCCAAAAATCAATTGGGGTCTTCTACCCAATATGGACAATCATCCTGTGAAATTTGAACACTGTGGGGCAAATGGGACTTAAGTTATGCTCCGGAAACTGTTAGCAGTTTTAAGGTCATAGTGACCTTGACCTTTGACCTTGTGACCCCAAAATAAATAGGGTTCTTCTACCCAATATGGACAATCATCCTATGAAGTTTGAACACTGGGGGGCAAATGGGACTTAAGTTATGCTCCGGAAACTGTTTTCAGTTTTAAGGTCATAGTGACCTTGACTTTTGACCTTGTGACCCCAAAATCAATAGGGGTCTTCCACCCAATATGGACAATCATTCTATGAAATTTGAATATTGGGGGCCAAATAGAACTTAAGTTATGCTCCGGAAACCAAATTGCTAACGGACGGACGGACAGACAGACGGACGGTCGCCAGGGGGTATAACTTTATATGCCCGAAATTTTTTTCGGGCATATAAAAACCATTGCTACATAGCTAACATATAATTGATTGTTATACTTTAGAGAATAAACAATTAATTAATACTTAAACATATGTACAACGACTTTCTTCTATAAAAAAAATAAATGTTGTTGAATTTAGGCTATACATGTATGTCGAAAAATTACCACATTCTTGTTCATAATATTCTTATGGCTTATTCTAACACGACCCGCACTTTTCCCGAACCGAATGTGTGTGTTATTATGCAACAAAGTCACTGTTGATGTTCTATATTTAAACATCTGACGTACTCATCATACATGTGACGTAGGCCTAACCACTTAAAAAATGCTACGCGCTGAAAATAAGTAAGGAAACAAATTAGGAACAATTTAGCTTAATATCAGTTACGGCAGCATTTATTTGTTGATGTCGTGTTAGAATCGAAATAATATATCCAAACAGTGATTTTATCGCTCAATAACATCACTGTTTGTCGTTCGGATGCGCATCATTATATCACTCGGGCTACGCCCTCGTGATGTAATTCCTCGCATCCGAACTTCAAACAGTGGTGTTATTGAGCGATAAAATCACTGTTTGGGATATATTATTTTTCAAATAAAGCCCAAATATAAATCTAATGGTTGTGTGTTATTTCTCCATACAAGCTTCAATTGAGTTTTTGGTGGTTCAGACTCTGTAGTAGTTGTCGCAGTTAACAGCTGGTTAATATAAACATGTCGATATGTTATAACAATATTTAAGAATTAACAAACCCCATATTTTCAATATTTAGTGTAGTGCTTTCAATGCTTTCTTAGAATATCTTTAGCTTAAATTTGAACAAACAATGTTAAACATGTAAACAAATGACGTAGCGTCACGAAAATAAATGCGTCAAACACAATATTGGCACATTGTACTTTATACGGTAAATATTTATTGCGGACGGTTAGCATTATCGGCAAACATAATATTGGTAGTTTGTACTGTAAATTTAATATTAGGGACATTTAGCTTTATAGGTACAATCTGGCAGTGAATTAATGATATAAATTTAATTGGCGGTAATAAAGTTAACATGTTCCTTATATATATTGATATGTATATATTTGAAACAGGGCCCGAACATGATGTAGAAGCTGGTTGTCATTTCATGAAGAATTTGTTCCTTGCAGTACAAGCCGAGGAAAATAGACCAATATTTCCCCATTTCACATGCGCCATCGGTAGGTCACCATCATAACTTTTGATGTTAATATCTTTATTTGATCAAGTTTATCCTGGCATATTTAAAATTTGATTTAACCGCTTTTAATAATATGTATGTTTGTTACTTTGGTTGGTCACATCCGCATTGGCTTTTATAGATAACTTGTTGGTAATTACCAATTTTCCAAAAGTGACCAACTTCCCTACACCACATGATGTCTTTTATGATGATAATATGTTAACTTACAATGTTATATATATGTTAGTAATTACCAATTTTACAAAAGTTACAAACTTCCCTACGCCACATGATGTCTTTTACAATGATAATATGTTTACTTACAATGTTATATGTTATCTTACATATCTTTTTACGTAATCATTTACCATGTTCTTTGTTCTTTTCAGTGTAATACGATCTTTTACATTCTGTTTTTTGTTTATAATCTAGCACAATCTTTAAGTGATCTTTTTAAAAATCTGTTCAGTTTATTAACATTGATGGACAATGTATATATTTTGCTGTTTGATCAGTTTTTTTGCAATTTAATGTGTTCTTATAGAATGACATGTTTCTTGTTATTATTATATTGTTTAAAATCACTTACATATTTAGTTAATAATATTATACATGTAATTTATTATTAATATTCTAATAGTCTAGTGCCTATCCCATTCAATACGATGTTGGCATAACTCATTAGTTTACTCAGAAATCCATATTTATTTAATCCTTTAGAAATGTCAAACAAACGTGTGTTTAGTAGTGGACACAACTTTGATTTTTTTCTGATATTCAGCTCACTTGAGCTGGCTTAATTGTGATAACTAATCATGTATTCACGATAAAAAAAAACCACCACCACTGCCAACAACAACAAAATTACACTTATTGCAACATTGATATGTTAATTTAAATCAACCTTTTTATACATAACTGATTAAATTCACTTCACGCAAAATTGTTTGTTAAAAAAGCCGAATTCAATGCATGATTATTTGAGACAATGACTGAATTAATTAAAGACACGTGATAATTGTTTGTTTTTCACATAATTATTTATCTTCAAAACGTAGACCGACCTTTAAATGTTCATACATTTAATTGCAATTCAATGTAGAAATCAATCAACAACTATAGCACACCTGCATAATTACATTAATAACAATTATCACTAGCATCAAAACTGTCTCAATTTTGTAATGAATTATTTTTAATTGGTACATTTATGTTAAAGTACAATTCTCAGTAAATAACCTTGTAATTTTTGGCGAATAACATTATTTTAACCAAAATAGGACTGTGAGGCCTATTTGACTAGTTTTGGGGCCGATTTGACTAGTTTTGGGGCCGATTTGACTTTTTAAAATTGTTGTGTGGCCGATTTGACTAATTTTGAGGCCGAATTGACTAATTTTGGGGCCGATCTGACTTGGGGCCGATCTGACTTGGGGCCGATTTGACTAGTTTGCGTTAATTTATTCAAGTTTGATTCACGCTTCAAAAGGAACCATGATCTCGATTGTTTTCTTTTACAGATACACCGGGGATGAAACGTGTGTTTGATAACATTATTCAATACACAGTACAATCAAATATAAAGAAACACAAATTACTGTGATCACTTGAAAAGAATAAAGTAATTCAATTAATAAACCAAAGGACACTGGGAACCAAAGGATATTGGAAACCAAAGAACATTGGAAACCAAAGAACATTGGAAACCAAAGGACACTGGGAACCAAAGGACACTGTGTACTGGGAACCAAATGACACCGGGATAGAAAGTACACTGGGAACCAATTTACACTGGGCACAAATGTGCCCTGGGAGCCAAAGTACACTGGGAACCAAAGGACACTGGGAACCAAAGTACACTAGGAAGATTTTCGTCTGCTTAAAGACAGTATAGGTTTATTGCTATTGCTTGATACCCTACAAGAAACTGATTTAGCTATTGAGTGTCTAATATTGGTACCCGACAAGAATCTTATTTAGCTAAATAGGGTGTCTAGTATGATACAAAAGTGTTTACTAAAGAATATTTTGATAGCCCCTTAGAATACATTGTGTTAAAGATTTGTGTTGTTCGAATTTGTTTTGTTTGCATATGTGCAGTGATCATTTAAAGACAATTATGGGAGAAGTGCAATATGTTTTCCAACAGCAGAGGCAATTACAGACTTTCGCTGAGAATCTTTTAATTAAAAAGGATGGTTGCGTGGTAAAGGGAACAAATTATTGTAAAACAATAGGTAACTGTCCTACTTTTTGAGAAACCTACTTCATTTTGTTACTTTTAGTTGGAAAGACAGTTTCTAGGAACTGAAACCAGTCAAACAGTTTGGTATTTTTATAATTAAAGATCTATAATGCTCAAGTTTGATTCTTTAAACTACTGATACATGTTACACAGTATCTTAAGAATATAAAAATTAATATCTTTTGAGTACACACAGAAAATTTATGTTATATTTTCCACTATACAGACTTAAGATAAACACAGAATGGATAGTGAATAATGTCATTAAAAAAACTGACATTTCTTTAAAGGGACTCTACTTAGGTTTTTTTGACATGAAGGAACCGAAAAAAAAATTTTCAGGACTTTTATATTGCTGCATGAAGGTCTTGACCGATAATTCGTGTGCAAAATTTTAGATCATTTGTTCCCTTCCGCTTGCCTGGTATAATCAATGTTATTGCGCAAATTGACCCCAAAATGAAAAGCGTTGCAACGCTTTTTACTCAAATCGGGCGGAAGAACGCATAAAAAGTTGATTATTTATTTAGTGCTGAGTATATTCCCTTATTATCTATTGCATAGTTTCAGGTTTAAGTGCACTAGATGATTGATGTAAGAATTTCCAATTTTATTATTTTGGCTATAAGACCTCAGTGGAGTTCCTTTAAAGAAAGAACCAAATCAACTTGCCCAGTAAAAGTTTGTGCAGCTATAGTTTGTGCATTCTGTTACGCAAATTAAAAATATTCAGTAAAAATGTTCGTAAACTTTAATATATGTCAGCACTAAAAGTATTATACCTTTAGATGAGATTTAAGTAAATTATTTAATATTTAACTATCTAAATATTTATTTCGTTTGCTTTTATATGTTCGCATTTCCTTAAGGACGTTCACGGGAGTTTTAATGTTCTGCCTTATAAATTTATATGTCCACATGAAAGCTCCCGAAAACTTCAGTATGTGCACCTTCATTTGCAATGACAAATAAAGTTTTAAAGCTGCATTTAATAGATAAATATGTAAAAAAAATCCGTCGGCCTAAAAACCAAGCATTCTGCAGTTTCATTAAGCTTTTTAACAGTATCGTTGTAAATCTCATCAAATATTGTTCATAATTAAATTAGGAGTTTAAATGGAAAACCACACGGTAACACTGAAGTTACAAATTAAGTATACAAATTTTAGCATGCAAATGAAGACTATACATGTATATAATCAGCTCGTGTATACGCGCTACGTCACAGTGTTATAGTTGCTATCCGGAACTTGTGCAAACAACTTTAGCCGTTTCAGCTTCACGGTGCATTAGGCCAGGCGTTCCGAATACATTAAAGAAATTTTGAATTTTAAAACATCCCAGACTAAAAAAAAGCATGTGCCCTAATCGAGGAAACAATGGGCGAAACTAAATAAGATGGAATGTTGAAGAGGGATCAGAGGTTATGAGGCCTGCATATCACAGATAACCCGAGATAATCTGCCAAAAGACAAATTTAAAAAGCAGGTCCATGTCCTAAGGGTGACTAAACAGTATTCTAGTGAGGAATACCGGGACCATCCAACTTGAAAATAGCCGAATAGAAACAACTAATAGAACACCACAAGCATGCAACAATAATGTGGTGCTAAACGATCCTTAAGGGTCGGAAATATAACACCATTGATTGAATGTACAGGGCGAATTTTTACGGCCTCCACACGGCACAAACAACGCTGATTTGGCGATAAAATAGAGAGAAAACAACAAAATATAAAATAATGCTTGTACAGTATTTTATTTAGAGTTTTTGTTACATTCCGGTCAGTTTATTGGATATGAGAGAAGTTTCAGTTATTATTTTCGAGAAAACTTTCCCTGATACACGGGGCAACACAAATTTAACGTGCACTTGAAATGGTTTCCATTCTGTGTCATCATTACAATGCAGATAACCACCGTTTGCCGTCTTTTTAGGGTCTACAAATCTGCCGCTTACATTTAAACATTCTGTCCCTGAAAATGAAGTAAGTAATTTGTTGTAATTAAACCGAAATATTGAATTATAAGAACTAAATTACTGCATGGATAAATACCTCTTTAAGATTGGTATGCCAACAAACCCGACACAAATATTTTCAATTATTTCTGCAGATGTATTTATAACTGATTAAATGGGCAAATGTATGTCTAAAGTATATATAAGCTGCAATGAGTCTTCTGTTCTTGGTCACACAAACGCTTAAATGATAATAGCGCCGATTGTTCGCCTGTTCGCGTGCGACCTCGACTCCATGCGACTCAAAATGATATAAGAATAACAAAAAAAAATGTTTAGACCCTAGCAAGAAGTGTATTGCTGTTATGCGTCCACATGTAGCATACATTAAAACGTGGTGGTAACCTCTTTTTCTTGGTTACTTGAAATTATGTTATGAGCTCTAGCCGCAATACGTTGCTATGATAATATGTTGTATATGAAAATGAGTAATTGAAACGCGTATTACTTACTTTTGCAGACGAATTTTGTGTCAACCGAGCACACCCTTATTTTACTAGGATTAAGTTCGGTGATTTTATTCAGGTTCGGGCATACACATCTACCACCATCTCCACAAGGCAGAAGGTAAAATAAAAATAAGATTTTTTAATACCAACATTTACCTTACATTTCCGTCACTTTACCGTCAAACGTTTCTAAAATTGTCCAATATCGTAGCAAATCGGTTATTTCCGGAACGTGTTTTTTTCCTCGAAATATTGGGCATTCAATTATTTGCTCACTCATCCTTAACGCTTTTTACTAAATTCGGGTTATGATAAATGGTTAAAAATTATTGAATAAAGAAGATTGTGAAAAATAACCTTCCGAAAATGACCGATGTATTACGATATTGGCTGATGTTAGAAACTTTTGGCGGGAAAGCATTACAGTAATACTTCTTTAAATCAATACAATTCCTACATTTCTGATATCCTAGTGTTCTCGAAAAATGAAACATATGTATACAGTATACGTAAATCAACTACTATTAGAAACATAATTTCATGTAAGACCTAAAACAAAATATGCTAAAAGAACATTTAGAAATAATGCAAGTATGAAAAGATTTGCATTTATGTATCAAAAATCTTCGTCTCTATTTGTTTTAAGAGAAATATGAAAAAAACATTTTCTTCATAAAGAATTTTAATAAATCGGATGAATTCATATGTCTGTCGATTTAAATGTTTGTAGTTTTTATTTTTATATGTGTGTACATATTTGTGGATTTCTTCATTTTGCTAAATTGAAGGCCATATTGTAAATAAGATATGTTACCTTATTATTATTATTTTCATTATTATTATTATTATTATTATTATTATTATTATTATTATTATTAAATGATCATTTAGAATACGATTTTCAACGAAAAATCAAAAATATTTCTGATAGGGTTTACGGATAGTTTGTTTGACAGGGTATAAAATGTTATAAGAAGAGATCCTATTCTTTGCCAATTTAATTTATAGGGTCAATATATTACAAATTTACTAGAATTCAATCACTCGTTACTGTACATGTATGTTTGTTATTGATCAACATAGAAATACTGAGCAATTACTCCTAGTTGCTACAATCTCGAAATAAAGGTTACATCATACAACCAGCATTCATACAACCATCTTAAGACACGCTAGCTTGAGAAATCTTGAGAAAAAAAGCCATAATGAATCGAATGCCAACTTACTTGAAAGAACGATTTGCCCACGCATTGATCTGCGTTTGCTGTCACGGTTGGGATAATCGTCTGAAATTTCAACATACCATTCGTCAAATTGTAAACGTACAATCAAATATGACGAAATTATTTTTTGTAAAGTTGAATTAATAATTAAAAAAACCCAACAAGAACAACAAAACATTCAAATATACTCCGAAACACGAGACTATTTCAAATTAAAAGAAGGAGCATCGAAACACGAGGCTGTCTGATTTAACGAGGGGGGGGGGGGGGGGGCGTAGTTCTCGAGTATAAATCAGATTGCCAAGACTTTTAGTGTTGTGATGTCTTTTCTCTCTTTTGAATCATAGACAAAGATAAAAGCATGTTCCCTGTTGTCAAAATATTAAACCCCATAAAAAGTAACCAATGTACGAGCATCTTAATACGACTTTTGTGTTGATATCTCTTTCCCTGTCGTCGCAATATGTAAACCCCTGAAACAATGAGCCAATCAACGAGTATGCTCTAGCCAGACAGTAAAACCTGCGAGTAACTAATACCTGTACTCTAGTTAACGCACAGTGAATTTCAACTATGACACGTTTTCAATAGTGATCAGGATCCATGCTGTTCACTTTCGGTTTCTCTACTTGTAATAGAGTTTGTAAGCGAACAGCATGGATTCAAATCAGACTGCGCGAATGGTCTGGATCCATGCTGGTCGCAAACCCCTTATGTTGGTTTTGTCATGACGCGGCTCAAATTGTGACAGCTGAGAAAGTGAAAGCGATAGAAAAAATATCATATTCAGATGCTCGTTAACTGGTTACCTTTTTTTTTGGGATTTCGTATTGTGACAACAGAGAACGTGTTTTCTGTACGAAATCTGCTGTGGTCATAGTATTATTTTTACAATAGGTTTATCTCTTAGATTTGGTTCGCTAAATTGCTAATCATGGTCATGCAACTACATAGTAAGGTGAAGAAGCAGGCGCTTGTTTTGGTTGAGTCTATTATGTTTTGTTTTGGGGGTTGAGTTGTCATACACAAATTTACAATTTATATGCATTTATTTTTTTTCCAATGATTGTATCTATCTTAAATGCTTAAGGGATTGTTGTTTTATCAATTCATTTGTAAAAAAGATTGTTATATGTCTATTAACGGAATAATTTTAATGAACACGAAATTAGTTCACACCTACATGTGTATTGGTAACGTGATGGTTTCAGCCAATGAAAACACGTCAATATTATTTTACTCGGGCAGAGAAAAAGTGTGCAAAGAGTAAATCGATAATCTTTATGTAGCCAGCAAACTTTGAATTGCAAGTATTTTTTCATATCTTTTCGGCAGAATAAACTGTCCGAGGATTCGTATCGTAAAATGGCTGCCATTTACAGTATCAAGTGATTATACCAAGCACCACGGCGACTTAGCGCGGGAATTTTAATTATAGCTAATATCGGCGCGTATACCTTTTTCATATTATATTGTAATAAATATTTACAAACTGTGTCTTTCGGGAATTTTTTTATCAATATATAACCAATAATGAGGTTAATATGAATAAATAATCATATCTCAAATCTTTGACTTTGATTTACAATGAAATTCTACCTTAAGTGTATTAAAAATGTTTTTAATTTCCTGTAATTTTATTTTGTGATTATGCTTCAAAGCAGTCAATTGACCGTGAATTTTCTTTTCATATTTTGATTTCCTTGAAATCATTTTGCTCATCTGAAAGCATGCAACTTTAATATGGTGATACATTAATTACATTCCATGAAAATTTTTAAAGATATAAAATATCTCATGACATGTTTTTTCATTTAACATTACACCTTTAATTCAGCAAACATAAAGTCTTCACAAAAAGTAGTATGCAATCGTACCTATATTACATACGAATGTATGTAATATTTTTCTTGTTATATTTGACTATGATACAAAAGAGAAAGAACATCAAAACACTCGACAATATGATTAATACACAAGGGTACGCCCCTCGCCTACAGAACAGATAGCCTCGTTCTATTACGTAACTAGTTTACTTGACAATCCACTTATGAATATATAAAAAGTTCCATAACATACCAGCATCAACAGTACAAGTGCACTTAGAACTTGAGCCATTTTTTTGTAATAGATTGTACAAGTCACAACAGTCAGGATATTTATGTTCACAACTTCTAAAATATATACAAACAATATAGATTATTTATATGTAGAAGCTTATACGTATGTGATATAGAATTATGTGAATTACGTAATTATAAAAATATGAATTATGTGATTTATAAATATTTTGTGAATTATATGAATTATGCATTATATGTGAATTACATGCTTATGTGCATTATATAAATTATGCGATAATGTAAATTAGGTACATTATGTTAATTATGCGATTATGTGAATTATGCGATTATGTGAATAATGATTATTGGAATTACGTCAATTATGCATTAAATTAATTATGCGATTATACGATTGAATAAATTAAGCGATTATGTGAACTATGCGATTATATTTAATTATGCGATTATGTGAATTATGCGATTATGGTAATTACGTCAATTATGCGATTACCTTAATTATGCGTTTATGTGAATTATGCGATTATGCGATTAAATATATTAGGCGATTATGCGTTTTTGATATTAAATTAATTATCCGATTATGGGCATTATGCGATTATTGGATTTATAAGTACAGTGATTCATACAAACATATAAACGCGAGTTCACTTTAGGATAACTATAATTGAGAAGTGTCAGTCACTCAACTAAGAGAACGTG
>NW_026852987.1:0-86505 GCF_026571515.1 Ruditapes philippinarum
TATAATATATTCACAAAGAGATTTTCGCTTTCATTTTACTTATTTGGGAGGTATTGTTATAGAATAGTGCACGTTCAACAAACTATTTCATTTTATTAATGAAGTATTGTCAGTAATTCTTTCGTTGTTACTTTTTTGTCCTATGCAGAATGCGCATGCGCGAAATTATACTTCCGTTTCTATGGAAATATCGTATTGTAAAAAGCACGTACATGTTGTCTGACCAGGCTCTATACTGTTGGCTGTTTAATATCATCTTAATTTTCATATTGATATACCCACATTTTCTTTCATATTGTCTAATGAAACTATACGTTTCTAAGGTGCTCATTGACCACTGTACAGCGACCTTCTTTTGGCTCAGAATACAGATATTTGGCTAATACTAGGTGGAAATTGCACCGCGGTAATTTCCATATTCGACAGCAGAATCTGCATTTTGTGATGGGCCCTTGATAAGCATAGACTACATACATACAATTTTATACAAAGTTATCAGGGTAAGGGCCAAAACCAATTCAAATTTATTGCAATGTCGAACAGTCCTGCTGCATACATCAAAGAGTTATATAATATAGCTGTGCATACAGGCAAAAGTAGCCTACACCTCTATTTGAAATTTATGGCCAGATTTAAATTGATGCTTTCCATACGAGAGTAAACGATCAAGAAACGGTGTAATCGACGAGAAACGAGAAAGATAATTAGGAAAAGAAAATTTTCGGAATTTTATATCGTTGACAGGAACTCAAAGGAGTAGATCTATGATTTCTTTCTGTCTGCAAATCTATAAATAATAATTCAATTAAAGCCGTGATTGTTATGACAATACGGCATTTTTGCAGAAGAAAGGAACAAATTTATACAAATTATTAATCATAGATTTAGCGTTTTATTTGCGGTGGTGTATAGAAACTTTTGAGACTGTACTGTATCTGATGGAAAGATCCTTTCTATAAATAGAATCCCGTGACGTCACACGTAAACTGAAACGGCAAGATGTCGGCCACCGTCAGATTAATTGAAATGCACTGGATTTTGTGAATTACACTCCACTGTTACATTTTAGGAAGTAAACATATATTTCTGTGTTAAGTTTATTAATTAATAAATCTTGCTGGATATAAAATAATTGGATGATAGTGTGGAAAATACCGTAAATCGCGAATTTTTGTCTTGCAAAAGAAATCTTCGTAACAAGCACCCTGTCAAAATTTTGTTATCGTATCTTTTATGATTTTAATTCAAAAGGTTACTTCATAAACTGCGTTATGTCAATATTTTTTATGTTAAATTAACTTTAAAAGTGAAATAATATGTGATTTTACAAAAAAAATATCAGAAGTTTGAATGAGTAATGTCTTGATTCTAAAGATCAAAGACGCCGCAGGAACATCAAAGGGATGCACCGACGCTAATACAATAATGCAATTGTGAGGAATTATTATAAATTAATTTCTTTCATCAATGGTTTGATTGCATTTTTTGTGATCATTAAAACAAAAGTATGAATACTTACTGAGTGCAAAATGAATGTTTTGCAGATTTGTGTATTTCACACATTTCTGACAATTCTTCTGATCTTCCAAAACGAAATCCCTCTGACCCAGGCATGCTCATCTGGCTGCACGTGCACCACAATACCCGAAAAAAGTGAGAATTCAGCGGAAGGTGATGATGCTGCAGGTGATGCTGAAGGACCCGAGGCGGATGAACTGGGCATGCCTCAAGATACAAAGGGTCGGAAGGTTGATTGCTCCAATAACCCATATAGGTTTAGTTCTGTTGAGGATTTAAACAGGGCCATTACTATTCCCTTGGATACAATTTATTTGTAAGTATTTAATAAAGATTATGGTTAAATCAATTATCATACATGTATGATACTGAACTGGATTAAAAGTTAATCAAAACTCATTAATTAGATCTAATCATTTTTAAATGCATAAACATATACCTACTTTGTAATTTCTTTTATTCATTGAGACTAAACAGGGTCGGTATTTCAGTTATTAAGTCATTTATTAGTTATAATAAGTATGTTTTAGGACTTAAGAACACCCAGAACAAATTAATGATTGACAATATACAAAATTTAAAAATGTTGACAATGTCATTATTTTGATACAGTTATGATACTTCATGTTAGGGTTAAAGTTATTTTAATGCAGTCCTACATTGTATATGGGTAATAGAATGTCATTATTTACCAGCCCTTCCCCCTGCTCCCTCTTCCTTAGAAGCTCAAGAATGAAATTCCTTGTCAATATATAACTTTATAAGTAAGAAAAAAATGGGTATATTTTGTTTAATACAAATACAGCAATTGTTCTTTGATTGGCATATTAAATCACAATTCATTTATTTATTTTAAAATATTTGTGTGATCAGGCTGTGTGGCAATGAAATGAAGAATTGGTCTTTGAGATCTGTTAATTAAGTCATTTGAATAACTAATTGGTACAAATTTAAGTTAAAATCACTAGCTACAACATTATCAGAAATTTATTTTTATTTATAGTTTTTCCTTTATATGTTTTGATGGGTAATTTGTAGTAAAATTTTCATCTTGCTGTAATTTTAAAAAGTACATGAATTTCAAAAGATATTAACAGTGGTTCTAGATCTATGTGTATGTTCTTATAATGCATTATTTCTTTAAGTTAATTGCAACATTGGGTGGCAATGTTTAAGTTACATATAAACAAAACTGATAATAGTAATTTGTTCTTCAACTTCTTGTACTACACTGTCAGGTAGAATTAAAGATTTAATAATGTAAACATGTGCACTTCTGAGCCTGTCAGTTGCAAAGTTCATGTTAAATCCTTGCTTTGTAATGTTGATATGCAATCGGGTTTTTTTCCCCAAGATTTACTGAACATTAATCAGGGTTCATTGATGACCCATACCTATGGAATTGGGAATTTTAGCGATGTTTTTTTCTCTTCTTAAATTGGGAAAAAAATGAATGACTTAGATTTTGCAATAATTAAATGAATGCAAAGAATCGCTGTCAATTAGCCTTCCCTTATCTCAGTTACTCCACTTACTGGAATATCCCTTGTTTTTGTATTGAAACAGTACCTTTTGAGACTTACAGACTGAGGTTACAATTGTTAGATTTAATTGATAAGCCATAAACTACAGAGTTATCATAACTTATGCCCCTTTTTATTTCTCTCATCAAATAGTCTAACATGTACATGTTTACAATACTGATTAATTGTTATTAATTGATTACAGTCCCAGCAATCAGTTATCAACATTTTCAATGCTGGTTCTTTCTTTGATAGGGTCCAGTCCCTTTAATCTTTTATCATTAAGATTAAAATCTTGTGAGATCAGAGAATATTTGTCTGTTGATTTATACCATATCTTGATTAATAGATTGATAAATTATTGGAAATTCCAAACCCAGATTGCATAGGCCAAAACATAAAAACAAAATGGTATGTTCAGCATTTGTCATGCTCATACTGTCATTGTGAAAAAATATCCCATAAATGAAATTTGAAAGGGCTATTGTTCATTTATACCCATGAATACAAGAATTCCACATAGGAAAGAAAATTAAATTATATGTGGTTTCAATTTTTTTTTCTTTGAATAAAAAAAATTGTCAAAAAATTGAACTAAACTTTAAAATTTGTGCTAAAACATTATTTTTTTGGAAATATACACTGTTCACTCATATAAATTTTACATATATATATCAGAAAACACTTTAATATACAGTTCTGCATTGCGATTTTGTTTTGCCTTTAATATACAGTATGTAGAAAAGAAAAGATATTGAATGTCTTCTTATTGTGAGGGGAAACAAGACACATACTTTTGTTGGCCTTTTAACATGTTCCCCTTGTATGCATTCTGCATTGCAGCTGTTAGTTTTAATGGAAAAAGGGTAATCTTGGTGCATCTCTCTTCTATTTAAATATCAATCATTGCTCAGATCAATAAAAGTGAATGTGTCATCTTTTTTAATGCCTTTGATCTCATTGAAATATAGGAGTTTTATTTCTGATATCTATGATTTGGTTTTTTAATTTTTTTTATTTTCAGATTAAATTACATTTGAGTAATTGTTGAGAAAGAAAATTAGAAAGAAACCCTACCTCTTTATGATTTTTAATTCTGTCTTGCTGGTAACAAAAACTATTGGAATAGGATAATATTTTAATTAATGTGAAATTGTACAGTATTTAATAAATTACACAAAACTTGCTTTTACTGGATTTGTCATTCATTAGACATTCTTGTGGCTTAAAGATAACACATCAAATATTTGATAAATTGTAATAATTATTTCCCATTTTATTTTCAATCTTTATTATTTACTAATCTATAAATTATTTTTAATTATTAAATTTCTCCTCACTAACAAAGTATAATTATTGAAGCGATTATTTGAGACTTTGTGTTTGCAGCAATAATGACTTTCCCATCCTGCCAGTATAGCCCGCTAATGCTAGCACAGCACTCCCGTTATTCCATGCTGTCTGACCATGAATCTCTGTACTGTTGGCTACTTAATTTACCTTTATTTACTAATGGACTGTTCTAAATCAAAGCGGGGCAAGTCCTTTAATGGGATTATACAAAATTATTTTGGCAAAAACATTGACATACATGTACAAAGACATATCCATAATTTCAAGTTATTCAACATTAGTCAGGAAAATTCTTTAAAAGTTCATAAATAACATTAATT
The DNA here is from genome assembly GCF_026571515.1 of Ruditapes philippinarum. Classification (NCBI taxonomy): domain Eukaryota; kingdom Metazoa; phylum Mollusca; class Bivalvia; order Venerida; family Veneridae; genus Ruditapes; species Ruditapes philippinarum. The sequence continues at coordinate 4,715 of NW_026852987.1, forward strand.
TACAGGCCAATTCCGGTTATTCCCTTCTGATTCCAGTAATTTGGCCAAGTAAATTTATTCAACTGGCTATCCAATGACTACCCTGGTATAGTTCTTATTTTTATTTAAAGACGTTTTGTTCAATGTTTATGTATATAATGAGTAAATTTAATCTCATCTCTTAGACTCTATTTCGAAATTTGATCATACATTGACTGTACATGAACATTGAATAACCAGAATTCATATTGGCTCGCTCTCTTCAAACTGAAGAAATATTTATTCTATCAAAATCCAACAGGTTAAATTGTAATACTTGAGAGATACTGATAGGTGTAAACTTCAGAGAGATATACTCTCAAGCCTGGCAAAAAAAAATTATCTTGAAAACTTCAAAAGTGGCACATTGGATGTTATGTGGCCCTGTAGGAGGCCTCATTCAACTCAAAACATAATGTGCCTTGAAAACCTATTACTAGAAAAGCCAGGAATATATGCTGGATTCATTGCTTTCAAGTATAAGGCTTTTTTCTTGCGATAGATAAAATAGTAATTAACTTCATCATTATGCACTGCGTAGCTTTTCAACACATGTGCGAGACGGCTCTTTTTTCTCGATCAAGAGGGAAATGAAAAATGCTTATTTTTGTTTTGTTCATATTTATACCCCCAAAAACGAAGTTTGGGGGGGTATATAGGAGTCACCCGGTGGTCGGTCGGTCAATCGGTCGGTTGGTCGGTCGGGCGGTCGGTCGGTCGGTTAAGACGTCCGTTGCATTTTCCTTGTCCGGAGCATAACTTGAAAACTAATGGTTGGAATTCAATATAACTACATACAATGGTCAAGCACATTGAGAGGAAGTGCAGTGCCCAAGAACCATAACTCTATCATGACTAATTACAGAGTTATTGCCCTTTGTTACTTTTCCTTGTCCGGGGCATAACTTGAAAACTACTGGTTGGAATTCAAAACAACTTCATACAATTGTCAAACACAATAAGGGGAAGTGCAGTGCACAAGAACCAAAACTCTATCTAAAGTAATTAGAGTTATTGCCCTTTGTTGCTTTTCCATTGCTTTTTTTTTGTCCGTTGCATTTTCCTTGTCCGGAGCATAACTTGAAGACTAATGGTTGGAATTCAATATAATTACATACAATGGTCAAGCACATTGAGAGGAAGTGCAGTGCGTAAGAAACATAACTCTATCTTGACTAATTACAGAGTTATTGCCCTTTGTTACTTTTTCCTTGTCCGTGGCATAACTTGAAAACTACTGGTTGGAATTCAAAACAACTTCATACAATTGTCAAACACAATAAGGGGAAGTGCAGTGCACAAGAACCATAACTCTATCTAAAGTAATTACAGAGTTATTGCCCTTTGTTGCTTTTCCATTGCCTTCTTTTTTTTTGTCCGGACCATAACTTGAAGACTAATGGTTGGAATTCAATATAACTACATAAATGGTCAAGCACATTGAGAGGAAGTGCAGTGCATAAGAACCATAACTCCATCTAAAGTAATTACAGAGTTATTGCCCTTTATTACTTTTCCATTGCTTTCTTTTGTTCGGACCATAACTTGAAGACTAATTGTTGGAATTCATTATATCTTCATACAATGGTCCAGCACATTGAGAGGAAGTGCAGTGCACAAGAACCATAACTCCATTTTGACTTATTACAGAGTTACTGCCCTTTGTTTCTTTTCCTTGTCCAGAGCATGACTTTAAAACTACTGGTTGGAATTCAAAACAACTTCATACAATGGTCAAGCACAATAAGGGGAAGTGCAGTGCACAAGAAACCATAACTCCATCTTGACTAATTACAGACTTATTGCCCTTTGTTACTTTTCCATTGCTTTCTTTTGTTCGGACCATAACTGGAAAACTTATTGTTGGAATTCATTATAACTTCATACAATGGTCAAGCACATTAAGAGGGAAGTTGCAGTGCATAAGAACCATAACTCCATCTTGACTAATTACAGAGTTACTGCCCTTTGTTACTTTTCCTTGTCCAGAGCATGACTTGAAAACTACTGGTAGGAATTCAAAAAACAACTTCATTCAATGGTCAAGCACAATAAGGGGAAGTGCAGTGCACAAGAACCATAACTTCATCTTGACTAATTACAGAGTTATTGCCCTTTGTTACTTTTCCTTGTCCAGAGCATAACTTGAAAAACTACTGTTTGGAATTCAGTACAACTTCATACAGTTGTCAAGGACATTCAAAGGAAGTGCAGTGCACAAGAGCCATAACTCCATTTTGACAAAATACAGAGTTACTGCCCTTTGATACTTTTCCTTGTCCGGAGCATAACTTAAAACGTACTGGTTGGAATCCAAAACAACTTCATACAATGGTCAAGCACAATAAGAGGAAGTGCAGTGCACAAGAACTATAACTCTATCTTCAGTATTTATAGAGTTATTGCCCTTTGTTCTTTTTCTTTGTCTTTCTGGACTTATTACAGAGTAATTCAATTAAACTTCCATCAATGGCCAACCACATTGAAAGGAAATGCAACATACATGAACCACAATTATCTTAATTGCCCACAACCATAACTCTATGTTTCAATTCTTTTACAAGGTATTCTGTTACTAGTAACATCCTCATTTCCGAAGCAGACTTGTGGGGGTATTAATCACATTTAGTGATAGTTCTAGTTTTAAAAAAGGAGTGAAAAAAACAACAATGCTTGTCTGGGCTTAATATGCACTGTACATCTTGTATTAGGTTTTTGTTTTGAAGGAAAAACTGTCATTAAATCAGTATTTATGTAAAATAAGTGAGCATTATTCACGGCTTGGTGTCATCAATTACTTCAAAATATAATGCTTTGCCTTCTTTTCCTATATAATGTGACTTCAAATTTTCAGTATCTGACTTCCAAATTTTGGAACTTAATGGAAGCCCTGTTAAAATGTCCACCAATCATCATAATGAAACTTCTATTCAGTATTATGCCTATAAAAAAGGGTATAAAAATATTCATATTGCTTTGTCTTCTTACATGATAACGGTCCAATCTGCCTTAAGAAGTTTATTTTGTAAGAAATTTTCTATGGCATGAAAGCTATTTAATATGTGACTTCAGATGTCAGAAATTTTCAGTATCTGACTTCCAAATTTTGGAACTTAATGGAAGCCCTGTTAAAATGTCCACCAATCATCATAATGAAACTTCTATTTAGTATATTATGTCTATAAAAAAGGGTATAAAAATATTCATATTGCTCTATCTTCTTACATGATATAACTGTCACAACATCGGCCTCAAGAAGTTTATTGCATTTTATAAGATATTATCTATGGCATGATTATAAATTGAAGAAAACTCCTTATACATATATGTACATATGAAATTCAAGGTTTCTGTCCAACATTCAAACTTAATAATAAATATATGTTGTATCTCTTGTAACATATGCAATCCTACTTTGTACATTGAATGCTTTTGTGTATATTTTTAACTAAATATCAAAAGTCTTTTCCTTATAATGAATTTGGTTGACGGTCTTCAATTTTGGAGTTAAGTTGGTAATTGTCAAAAGACCATAGATTTTGAGCAGACCTCTAGTTGGCCTCTATAACTGTACAAGTAGAATTATCAATCTCTTTGTTTAGTTGAACAATTTTCATATATAATTTTATAAATCAATACTCTATCAGACAAATTAACAGTTTTGGTGATTTGGTAAAAAAAATTCAGGTTTGCTTCACAAAATCCCAGCAGTTGCATGGCTAACATGAGCCCTGGTTAACCTTGTACTAGTTGTATGCAATATGGCAGAAATCAGACCAGCTTCTATTGCATAGACACATACTGCGGGAAACATCACATATCCTCACTCTTCAAGTCTTGTCATAATCATATATTTCGCCTTTTAACTGTTTCTTTTAATACTGATAAAAAGGTTTGAAAATGAAGAAATTTTATCAATACCCCAATTTCAGACATCATATATGCATCAGTGTTGTCTGGGACTTCCTGCTGTAATATTTTGTTGGAAGCTATAAAAACACGTGTATATTTATTGTATGATTGTTTACCCATTATGATATGATGTCTGCTTCAAAACAAATGCATGAAACATTTGTTTGACCTCATTACCATAATGATCACTAATTTCTGATTATTTCTCCCATCATCTTTGATTGAAGTATTCCTGTAAGACATATTTTCTCAAAATATAATTGGTTTAGGCATGGAATAGGCAATTATATATGGAGGCTTCACAAAATTATTATTCTTTTTGAGGGAATGCTACAACTTATTGTTTTTTTTAGGGATTGGCAAATGTGAAATTGTCTTAGAGGATTAATCCCAAGATACAGAAATGATTACTTGCCTATCTATATATTAATAACAGATTTACCAGCATATCAGTTCAGGTTCTGTGTATTATTCTGCAATAACTGATGGCTGCTGCATATCATGTTTTATTATAAAATTAATTGAACAGAAAATACAGCCAATGTCAAAGTTTTACATATATTCATGATGATATTACTGCAGTGGTCCGCCATGCTAATCCGAAATCCTTCTAATCCGAAATCCTTCCCTAAACGAAAAAATTGTCTGGTCCCAATTTTATTTGTTCTATTTTTAATAGTAAAAAACCTTTCGGATCCGGAACCTTTGTACTCAGAATTCGGGACAATTTTTTTCAATTTTGTTCTTGTTTTACTCTAAAATAAACCTCCTGGATCCGAACACTGTTTGCTGATTGTCACACCTACAGCCTGTACTTTCATTCAAAATGAAAATATTGCACATCTTGCAGGTGGATTTTAGCAATAGTTTGATGTTTTTAATAGTTCAATGTTTTTAGTGTAGTGTTGAAGCAGTTCTTGGAACAAACCAGTATCAAGCAATGAATGTAAAGAAGTGTTTTTGCTCAAGGAAACAATGGCTTGCCCCAGACAAGGTTTAAACCAATGCGGTCAGGAATCCTTAAATTACTAGTCCCATGTGTATAAGCACTCAGCCACGCTGCCACTTCAGATGTTGTTTTTTTTTAGGGTTTTAAGCAAATTGTATGCCATATTTCATTTCCTTGTTTTCAGGGTTTTAAAGAAAAAATAGTTCCGTTTTCAGGGTATTAATTAAGCAAAGCCAATCATCAATGCAATATTTTATTTTATGTTTTCAGGGATTTAAGCAAGAATGAGATAACTGTGTTAAGGAAAGAAAGTTTCAGTCAGCTGTCAGATCTTCAAAGACTGTAAGTATTGTTTTATTTAGCAGCCTACATTATATGTTTCAAATTGTTTGTAGGTGCTTTTCTTATGGCCAAGTTCAATGTATGATTATTGTTTTTATAAGTCATCCCCTTGGCCCTTGAAGCATTATTTCAACAAATAAGCATATTCAGCTTGGAGAGCTTGTCCCTCACTCTCTACTGATTTGGAGACTTATGGGTTTCTTGTAGTAAAGACATACAGGATTTGTTTGAGATTGACAATTTGTTCTGTTCATACGTATGTCCATGGGAACAACCTGTAAGGCTGTAAGGTATAGTCTTTGCCCACATTGATGACTGCTGGAAAATTGAAAAAGATAGAACCATACCATGTTATTTTACCTGAATAATACATGAATGTGGGTTAAATAGTAAGTCCATCTGTGTTAATGTTTTGCACAGATATGCATCTGGTATTCTGGCTTTTAGCAATAAAAAAAACCATGGGTATGTTTTTGGTGTGTGCAGCTTTTGAAAATCAATCATTATTTTTGAGATGGAATACATTGAAGTCTATGAAAGTTTGCTTGCATTCATGCATTGTCTTTGTTTATTACAAACATTAGATTACTTAATTGTTATGATGCTGTATGGGTAATGTTATATTTTACTTGCGTTTTTATTTTAACCTTTAGCATAATGTATAGGATAATTAAGGTTTGAACAGCACTGTTATTTGAATTTATGAATATCATTATTATTTCCAAGGGATTTGCAATTTATCTTTAATGCTTAAATAGATGATTGGTTGTTTGATTTTCAAAGAAATGATGAAAGTTTCTGCCATTGGAAAATAGTTGTACTTTTATATATTTAAATTAAATTAATAATGCTGTCATGAGTCAAATAATAATTTAACTTTAATGAATATAAAAATTGTTTCTGTTAAGTGTATGATATACAGTATGAAGTATAATATAATTACTGTAATACTATTTACAATATCTAACGTCCTTGAGGGCTCAAGATGATGATCACACATGGGGTGGCTGGGATTTTTCAACATGATTCAGTGTCAGACTCTGTTTATTTGTGTTGCAAAGTTTAAATGTACCACAATGACTTCCTAGCTTTTATTTTTTTACCCCCTCTCCTCTTCATTTTTTTTTTTTTTTTACAAAATATGTTTTTTAAGTTCAGATCATAAAGATTTCCTGATTTACTTAGGTTAAATATATAAAATGTATATCAGATTGTATTTTATTAGTGGAGGCGAAGAAAGCTATATAGCCTGAAATATTCTCTGAATAAGAGTGATTTTTGGCAGGGGCTGATGGGTAATATAAAATGATTTTAACGGGTTCCCAAGGAGTTTTAACACCATCGTATAAACTTGCCACCAATAAAAAGAGAGCAAGAGATGTTTTAAAAGATACCATTGATAAACTTATTCAACCTTTCGCACCTCAACAAGTTAAAAAAAAAGTTACTCTGGCGTTAAAATGGTTTGAGGATTTTCTCCCTGTCTTTTTTTTGCCATCGTCCTTGCTTCATTGATCCAACTATGATAATTATCTCTGAATGTTAACGTTTTATGAAGACTTGAGTAAATTTATTAATGCGCTCAAAAAATCGGGCTTCTATCTCCTGTATTTGATCGCATGACTCATTTAAAATGCGATATTTGATTTTCTTCAATTACGAATAATTGTGATGTAAAAATGGTATTTATGAAGAACTGGCATTTTATACTTGTGTTTGTTGAAGATGACAGAGTCATGCTGGCCAGTGTTATTGATGAGAATAATTAATGCTTGCTTTGATGTCTGACTTTTGAAATGATGTGTTGCACACTCTTTAATGTTGTCAAACATTTTGTGTTCTTTTTGTCCATTATATTCCTTTGAGGCATTATGCAATAAATTTATCAAATATATTCTATCATATTTGAGATTTTCTTTTCAAATATCTGTCTGCAACACATTACATTAGGTCATATTTGGTTCCGTAAGTTATTTAGTGTCATTTTTATCTTGACATTTTCAAAGAAAAAAATAGATACACTAATTTCTTTTCCCATTCCTGATCCCTTACCGTCCAAAATCTTTTAACATTGGCCATTTATATTTTATTTCTTAATTGATTATTTTCATACTTTGACGTAACAACACTTTGGACAAGACCTTCAAGTAGACTGACTGAAATTGACCTTGACTCATAAATGACCTTGATTTTTACTAGGCTATAACTTAGCTACTTATATTTGGATTGTCTTTGTATTTGGGTACAAAAATCATTTTGAGAAGACCTTCAATTTCACCAAATTGACTTTGACCGTAACTGATCAATAACCTTGACCTTGAAGGTCAACTTATTGAATTTTGACAGACTTTTGCTATAACTGGCTTTAACTTAGTTATTTATCAATTGAATGTCTTCATTCTTGGGCACACTACCTTAAAGGACAATGTATTAGAGAAGATCAAGCTTAATTTGACATTTGACATAAGTGACCTTGACCTTGAAGATCAAATTATTGTTATTTCACAGCTTTTTGCTACAACTGGCTATAACTTTGTAACTAATGAATGGATTGTCTCCATACTTTAACACAACAACTTTTTGATGACAAGGCATTAAATATAAATTGATTTGACCTTGATTTTAAATTGATGATTATGACATCAAATTTGACCTTGACCTATGAATGACCTTGACTTTCAGTGTCAAGTATGAAATTTATATTTTGTACATGAAAATAATGTTTCCTAGGAGTATTCTTTATTATAATATTCCTCCTTGTTTGACTTTAGAAATAAGATAAAGTTGAGTGTGACCCCCTAGGCAGTGGCTCTTTTTTGTCAACTTGTAATATCTTTAATTGTGAAAATTATATGTGTTTTTGATTTCCTATTAAAGGGCTGATAAAAGAAGGCAAAAATGGCCACTGATTGGCTGCTTGAAAGGTCATTATTCTTAGAATCTGCAAAGCATTTAGCTTTGGATACATTTACTACAACTGATTTAGCTTTTGGTAAATTGATTCAGCCTTTGGTCAATTGATATAGCCTTTGGTATAGTAATTCAGCTTTTGTTTAATTGATTTAGCTTTTGGTAAATTGATTTAGCCTTTTGTCATTTGATTTAGAATTGGGTAAAGTAATTCAACTTTTGATCAATTGATTTATTTTTGGGTAAATTGATTCAGCTTTTGGTCAATTAATTCAGCTTTTGGTCAATTAATTTAGCTTTTGGTCAATTGATTTTGATTTGGGTAAAGTAATTCAACTTTTTATCAACTGATTTATCTTTGGGTAAATTGATTTTGATATTGGAAATTTAAAGCTCACACACAATCCCTGAGCATTTTGGTAAAAAATTTGATCTTGTGGTGATATATATGTACTTCTATGTAGTATTTCCAAGCAGACTGTTAGTGTTTATATCTGATTGTCTTAATATTTTGCTAAACATAAAATTATTCATGTAAATAACATGCCTAAGGCTCTCTAGAGTAAAACATGGAAATGTCTATAAAATTTGTCATAAAGTCAAGTGCTTTGAAGTGAGACAGAGGTATGTATGTAAGATGATTTAGGGGAGATAGAACCGTTCTGCGTTACACAGCAAGGAGTTCCATGTCTGTATGTATGAAGACTTTTGTCAGATGTTTCACCAAACTTTCTCTCAGCATGTATGAATATTTTGTTAGAAGAAAAGTAATTAAAAGTGAGAGTTCTTGCTGGAGTCAGGCTATGAACAGCAGAACTGGTATGTCAGAATAAAACATGAATCCTCCAGGGTTATATTGAGGTTTTAAGGCTATTTTGAACAGTTGTCTTCTAACCTTGATTTTCTACAGCATCTACTGACTGGATTACTGTCAATAAAGTCTTAAAGGGTCTTCTGAGATGTTCTCTTACTGAAGGCCTGGTCTGGTTTCATAACACCTGTCTTGATATAGGTACATTAAGAGAAATTCTTTTGTTAAAATGTATTTATTTTAGTTCCATTGTTGAACAAGATATTGCAACTTACATGAATCACTTTCAAGTTAGCTTTCTGGACCTAATTATATAATTGGTATTCAAGTGCCATATTAGGAAACAGGCTGTTGACCACAATATAAGAGCTTGAACCCACAATGCTGGGGTTTAGTGGCAGATATATTAACCATAAGGCCACGGCAGTTGCCTTGAAAATTTTAAGAGAAAGATTTTATATTCAATGTTGACAATAATGAATATTGGTCCAACTGCTATTTAATTATCCAAATGAAATCGTCCTGCAACTTAATGCTTAGCTGTTGATTTCATTTTTTGCACACAACTCACATTCACGATTTAGTCATTTCCTCATTTTAATCCATTACTCCATATACACCCAGCTGTTTCAAGTTTAAATTTACTGTTTCAAGTTTAAATTTACTGTTTCAAGTTTAAATTTACTGTTTCAAGTTTAAATTTGGTCAGTTGTTACGTTTTGATATTGGAATGCAGGACATCTATGATCTTGCCTATGTGACATGATTTTGCTGTAAGGTGTATTATTACACTGCAAACAGTTTTGTATTTTCAATTTTGAAAGAAAATTGTACCACGTCTAATGAAACTGTATGTTCATTGTTGTAGCATACCACACTGGGTGCATTCATTTTAATTGGGAGGTTTTCAGTGTAAGAGATAGCTTGAAGTGTACAAAGATTTCAGCTTGTTACAATATGGAGAGGTCTATTTACATAATTAGCTTTCACCAGGTGTTCCATACCTGGGCAGCACAATATATTGCTGGATAATCTATATGACCGGTTTGACAGTTATATGTATATGAGGGCTGTCCCACAAAGTCATGGATAATTTGAATATATTAGGCCTCAGAGCATCAAATAATTTTGCACATAAGTTTGAAGTGAATAAATGCGCTTTATTAAAAAAAAAGTTATAATAAAACGCGAAATATTAAAATAAGCATTGATACTGACCAGCATAGTGAGACACACCAAAAACATTATATAAATAACAGCAATTAATGGTAACGTTTGATTCTGTTGTGGCTTAGCAGATACATGTTGTTAATTTCTGCTTTGAGTGCAGAATGACATGTTCAGACGGGTTAAAGAAGATGAAAACTAAAGAAAAATACCTGAATGTTTCACCTAAATTTATGTACAGTTAACATTATAAATGTCTGTCCCCCTAGCTCAATAGGGAGGGCATTAGACTTGTAGTACATGTATTGCTGGTTTGATCCTCGAGCAAGAGGTAATTTTTCCTTGGCAATTGATCTCTGACTTTCAGGCATTGATGGTCATTTGTCTCTCGCTACTGATTCAGAAATCATGTGAGATTCAAAATCGGTCCCTTGCAGAGAAAGTGGTTACAAAATTACAGATTAGTTTTGAAGGAAAGTCGGTTTGGCGGATCAGCCATCGGAGAAATTACCAAAAATTGTGATTAAATCAGCATAAAAAATGAAGAACAAACAAACCATATCATTTATAAGTGTGTTACAGGTGAAAATGTGGGACACCCACACCAAAGCAATCACAGCATAAATGTGGGACACCCACACCAAAGCAATCACAGCATAAATGTGGGACATCCACACCAAAGCTATCACAGCATGCAGGAGAAAGTTAAAAAAGGTTTTTATGAAGACAAACATCAAACAGTTTTGTTATCTTGGAAATTTTAGGCTGTGTGAAAATCAACTGTGCAGAGAAATTTTAAAGGACAATTTGTGTATGTGAAAGTGATGGCTCAACATGAAAGGTGCAAATCCGCCATGGGAGTGAATATTTTGAAAAAAAGTATCGACATAATGTCACTTCACAAAAATGAATTATGACTGTGAAAATCAAACTAAATTTTATCAGACTTTTTACAAGTTCATTTAAGCAATGTCAGATAAGATAAAAGATACTTTTTACAGAAGCCTGTTGATTATATATAAATAACTGTTAATTTATTAGTCTTCATATTTTTACATGTTCTGTAAATTTATCAAACTTTGCCAGTTTGAATCAGGGCTTCCATTAGTGGAAGATCATGGGAGTCATTTACTCCTGATTTTGGCTTGTGAATTCCAAAATATAGCCCTTTTCCTTCTTAAAATTACCTAATAGTACCATAATGTTGACTTCCAGTGTTGATCAAATATTTTGAAGTAAGTCAGACTTCCAAATTTGGGAACTTAATGGAAGCCCTGTTGAATTCAAAGGATTTGTAAAACTAGCAAAATCTCATTTTATGAATTTAAAACATTTTATCATTGAATACTTTGACTAGTCTATAACTGATGGATTCCTTGTAATTCCTAAGTTTTATTGACAGTCATTTAATGTACTATAAACTTCTTCTTCCTTCTTTACCATAATATAACATGACTTTCATTGTCAGACATTTTGCAATCTCTGACTTCCAAATTTTAGAACTTAATGGAAGCCCTGCAGAGGTTGTGGAAAGTATTGACATGACAATAGTTGAGAATTTCTGTCTTTTGTTTTAGTTAGTCATAAAACTCTAATCCCTTGATTGAGATCAGATTTTATTCTTAGGTAAAAAATTAAATACTATAAAGTTATTGACTAAAATGATATCATTTCCCACTGATGACATTTTGACATGATCTTGTTACATTCCATTTATAAAGGGCAGATTAATATACGATTAATTTTCAATATAAATTGATATTTCTAATCCAAAATATGATTTAATAAAGATTATTTTTTACGATAAATAGAAATATTGGCATACATGTAATTCATGAGTGAAAATATGGAATAATTTATGGTATTAAGGATCCTGGACCGGTATTCCAGAGACTGATGGTTCATGGTTCGAGTCACATGTTTAATTTAAATCCCTCTCATTTTGATAATTTACAATCGAGTCTCATTTTGAATAAAATACAGATGCAGTTTACTACTATTGTTTATGAACAGTTCATGAACCCTTCATTTCCAAACTATGTTGTTGAACAGTTCATGAATTTTAGGTTAATTTTTTTAATGAACTTCAGATGAACAGTTTATGATAATATGAATGTCAATTAGTCATCACAGTACTAGTGTTTTGGGGACCTGGGTCTAGTTCTGAAATGGGAAGGGTATAAATTATTTTTATATATATATATAGTATATTTTTTAATTTACATAGAATGTTTCTAAATATTTTTCTGCATAAAATTATTTTTTTGGTCTTACTTAATTTTTTAATGTGTTACATTTACTGTTGTATGTTACTGTATGTATGAATTTCGTTACACAAAGAAAAATATCTCCTTTCACAAACAGAGATTAGGACCAGCCTAACGTTAAGGACAAATTATACAGTAGCTTAGTTTTGATAAGAAATTTATGGGGTTCTCTCCGAGATGAAATGAAATTTTTATGAGCAATCAAAGTCAATTATTCTAAAGTTGCTCAAGTGTATCTGTTTAAATGATCTTTTGTGGAAATTTAAATATAGTGTAGATGTAACATTGGGCTCGGAAAAAAAGTAAAGGTGTTTGTAACTCCAAGGTGTGTTATTTTTTGCTGTAGTAACTTTGAAATGAGATTGAAAGATAAAAGTGTGTTAATTGAAGTTTAGTAGATCTATTTAGGTATGGTAATGTGTCGGTTAACCTGTAACCCCTTCTGAATTTTTATAATGGATTTGTCCTACTTTGAAATCAGGATAGTCCATTATTAATCGCAGGGATTTCAGTAACAAGATAATGACTATTATTAATATTTTAATTATAATATTGACTGCTTGTGCCATTATTGTTGAAAGAGGTCGCACTGACTTTGTTTCCAAGGTTCAAAATGTCAGCCAATAACTACTTACCTTTATATTTGTCTTTCATTTGATTTAAAACTGTACAATATTTGTTGTCAGGTTTTAGGACTGTCAGAATTATGCTTTAATATTGGACAGACTGCATGATGATAGGTATGACTGAGGTTTATAAGTATTATAACCTGAGATTATTCCTTAGTACAATTACCTACAAGGGAGGTTATTCTACGTTAATTTGTCCTATTAGATTGAAAGGGGACTGCTAGTCAGGGAATAGGGGGATTCAAAATATGTATATGTATTAAATAAATCTTCAAGATTGTACAAGAGGCAGGATATACATTCTATGTCCACACTAGTAGGACTTGCTCAAAGATAATCCCATTTCTTTCATGAGATATGTTTTAATTCTCCACTATAAATCTTTGTTGATTAATTGATCATGAAAAAAAACCTGCAAAAGATTTTAAAAAAAATTCCTGTTCAAATTGATTCATTTGCACCCCATTCTGTCTTGTATCTTCACAGAATTATGCCCTATGTTTGTATTATAATGTGATGATACAGCATTTATAACAGAATAAATAAAGTGTTAAGACATTAATTAATAGTGTGTCAGGGGAGATAAATATGGCTGGGGATTTTGCCATCAGTCAAATGCATACCTTTTTAATTTCTTTTGTCAGATTAAAGGTATGGTTTAGATTGCAAGCGTTTGATCTGGAGAGAAAATGTTTGTTTATAATGTTTTCCAAGGGCGAATGATAAACACTACACAAAAATATCCTGTCTTGAAGGTGTCAGGGTTTTGTTCACAGTATGTGAGGTTTTCATGCCTAAAGCTTGTACTATAAATTATGTTTCATGTTTGAAAACATTGTTTTAGATTTTATTAAGTTAGGATTTTTATATTTTTTAAGAGATAATAACTTTACTATAAAGAAGTTATATGTGAAATAATGTGAAGATAGTGAAGGGTCCTTAAAATGACAGCATAATGTCTTTATGTTTCCATGGGGATTAACTTGTAATCTCAAGGTCAAAGTATGAAATGAGAATTTACATTTTAGGTTTAAACAGTCACTTTCTTGCTGTCAGTTTTAATTTGTAAATGATAAATACATCATTAATGTCTCTAGGAAAAAAATATAATATACAAGTATATGTAATTTATACATGTACATATGTACTTACTGGTAAACTTATATATATGGCATGATGCATATCATATAACCAAAGAAGAAGTAGCAAAAGATTTAATTATTGAATGGATGTGTTGAATGAATAAACTTCAGGTTTTATATCAATTTAACTCTGCAATAGTTATGTTTTGAATTTTTGTTTTCTTGTATCATAAGGTTTGACTTTTATATAACTTTAAGAGTTACTATGCCTAAAGAATTTAAATTACACTATTAAGAAGAATCACATTGTGTTGGTATATGCACTGATAATGTTATGACCACCATTTTGTGATAGTTACAGTGATTCTGTGGGTATTTTCAATTCTTTTTAGCCTTAAGGGTATATTTAACTGAAGAAGTGTCTATAAAAACCATTATGCTGTGATTATTCTGAATACTCTCACCTTTAACTTATTACTTTAAGTCTGTTTTCACACCAAACAATTGTTATTTTAGGCTAAAAAAACTCAGACAACTTCATGTACCTAAATTTATTGTTTAATACTAGTTAGAGAATGACTTTTTTGCAAAAATTACTTTGTTGTTTTTCATCTGATTCCAATTACCTGTAACAGGTAAGAAAATTCATAGGTCTTCATTCTGCAGACCTGGTTATGGTTGTATGACATTGTGAAGGAACAGCCAGCTGTCTGTATCTCTGTTTTACTATGGAGAATTTCGTTCTGTTTTTCCAGTATTTAATGAGAATTGCACATGGATTTTTGATACATAGGTCAGTACATTTGGGAATGCTAATGTGAGATAAGGTTTCAACTTCTGAACACCAAATTACAAAAAAAATATGAAAGGATATGAAATACTAGAGATTACTTCTTTGTCCACTTTGCCTTAGGTTAAAAAAAGAAAAAAGATTAATTTGATCTCAGAATCCTATATTAATCTTCAATATCAGAGTTAAGAATATTTTTTTTGAGGTTAAATTGTGTTAGGTTAGATCCCAAAGAACTTTATTCAATTTCAACAGTCCCCTTTTGTTCCTTCTGCAAATGGGGGAATCAAATCAAAGGGAAGTAATTAGGTTATGGCTTAACATGAGAACAGCCTTTGTGCTGTAATTTTATGTAATATTAGTTTATGCCGGTGAATTACTGTCTGCACGTTGGTTGCATTGCAAAGTCTCATGAAATTGCATTATGTCCGCCAGAGTTCTAAAATGATACTTGTCAGCTTATTTGATAAAAGTCTTGTGTCAGAAATCTGTCATCGAGGGAGAATTTTAGACGTGATAGAAAATAAATCAGCAGAGTCTGTGATGAGTCAATGATGAGTTTACTATATCAAAAGCATATCAAATATTACCATGATGCACTATACAGATTATGCTGTAGATAGGCAAGTCTCAAGTCAATAATTTTCTAATCAAATGTATACAGTATTACGGTAATGAGAGAGTACATTATACATATGACATGAATAATAGTGGATGGTATTTTAATTGTATGCAAATGAAGCTAAATAATGTTGCTTTCATTAAAAGTGCTCAGTTCTTGATCATTAGTTTGTATAAATTTGGCTGAATTAATTAATATATTTCTCTGTACAGTTTTCACTGAATTTATTATCTTGGAATTTGATATAATATTGTTCTGTATAAAATATGACTTATTTCTTCACTTTTGATTGTATTCGTCATCTTTTTTTGGTAGAATTCCATGTATGGCTAAATTAATTTTATTATTTGGTACATTACCGTATGAAACAGTATTTTACAAAAAAGTAGATTTTTAGCTCACCTGAGCTTGCTCTGGGTGAGCTATTAGGATGGGTGAATGTCCGTCGTCCGTCGTTCGTCCACAATTGCTTGTGAACACACTAGTGGTCACACTTATGACTCAATCATCATCAAACTTTGTCAGGATGCTTGTTTAGTCAATTGCTCGGATGAGTTCGAAACTGGGTCATTTCGGATGGAAAACTAGGTCAAAGGAGCTAAAAATACGAACACTCTAGTGGTCACATTTTTGACCCAATCATCATCAACCTTTGTCAGAATGCTTGTTTAGATTATTGCTTGGATGAGTTCGAACATGGGTCATCTCCGATGAAAATCTAGGTCACAGGAGCTATAAATAGAAAAACCTTGTGAACACTCTTGTGGTCACATTTTTGACCCAATCATCATCAAACTTTGTCAGGATGCTTGTTTAGATAATTGCGCAGATGAGTTCGAATATGGGTCATCTCTGATGAAAAACTAGGTCACAGGAGCTAAAAATAGAAAAACCTTGTGAATACATTTTTGACTCAATTATCATCAAACTTGGTCAGGATGCTTGTCTAGGTAATTGCTCGAATGTCAAGCTCGAATATGGGTCACTTGGGGGCAAAAACTAGGTCACACTGCTCAAATATGGATAATCCTTTTTAACACTAGTGGTCACATTTTTGACACACCTGTCATGAAACTTGGTCAGAACGCTTGTCTAGGTAATTGTTCGGATGAGTTTGACAGGTCAGGGGAGCGATCTTGGGCCATCTTGGCCCTCTTTTTTTGTTGCATTTGGTCATATTGGTTCATTAAAAGACATTATGCAGTCTGACCAAACTATGCACTTTTAGCTGTTAGATAGAAAACCCTTATAAGTTCCAAATTCAAAGCTGGGCAAGTCCATTATTATACCCCCGCACAACAAAGTTGTAAGGGGGGTATACTGGAATCAGCTTGTCCGGCCATCCGGCCGTCCGTCCGTCCGTCGGTTTTTTCTTGTCCGCCCAATAACATAAGATTCCTTTGACCCACAGTCTTCATATTTGGCATGGAGGTTAGTGATGATGAGTAGATGACCCCTATTGATTTTGAGGTCACTGGGTCAAAGGTCCAGGTCACAGGGGCCATGACTTAAAAAAAAATCTTGTCCATCAAGTATCTTAAGATTCCTTTGACCCACAGTCTTCATATTTGGCATGGAGGTTAGTCATGATGGGTAGATGAACCCTATTGATTTTGAGGTCACTGGTCACTAGGTCAAGGTCACAAGGGCTTTGACTTCAAAAAGCTTGTCCGCCCAATATCTTAAGATTCCTTTGACCTTTAGTCTTCATATTTGGCATGGAGGTTAATCATGATTAGTAGATGACCCCTACTGATTTTGAGGTTACTAGGTCAAAGGTCAAGGTCACAGGGGCCTTGACTTCAAAAAGCTTGTCCGCCCAATAACTTAAGATTCCTTTGACCCTTAGTCTTCATATTTGGCATGGAGGTTAGTCATGATTAGTAGATGACCCCTATTGATTTTGAGGTCACTAGGTCAAAGGTCAAGGTCACAGGGGCCTTGACTTCAAAAAGCTTGTCCGCCCAATAACTTAAGATTCCTTTGACCCTTAGTCTTCATATTTGGCATGGAGGTTAGTCATGATTAGTAGATGAAGCATGTAGAATACATAACTCAGCAATGCACTGGCTTAGTAACCTCAGATTTGGCAGGGAGGTTGTCCTTGAGCTCTAAATGGCCACTGTTGATTCTGACAAAGTGGTATGCGGGGGTATTCACGCCATGATAGTGGCAGTTCTAGTTTTAAATAAGCATTGTAAGGGTAAAGAATGTGGTAAAATTATACAAATGCACTTAAATTATACAAATGCAGTTAAATTATACAAATGCAGTTAAATTATACAAATGCAGTAAAATTATACAAATGCAGTTAAAATTGATACAAATGCAAATTGATAAAATTATTATGCAGTAAAATGTATACAAATGCAGTAAAAATTTATACAAATGCAGTAAAATAATACAAATATAGTAAAATTGATACAAATGCAGTAAAATTGATAATAATGCAGTAAAAATTATAAAAATGCAGTAAAAATTATACAAATGCAGTAAAATTTATTTAAATGCAATAAAATTGATGCAAATGCTGTATAATTATACAAATGCAGTAAAACAAATGAAGTAAAATTGATACAAATGCAGTAAAATTTATACAAATGCAGTGGTTGGTTACTCCATCTGTATTTGAACCAATGATATTCCCCTTCAAAAGAATTTCAGATAGGGTGGTCTTTGAAATGGAAATAAATTGAGCAGTAAATTTTATACAAGTCTTATCTGAAGAAAACCCAATGATGTTTGCACCTAGTGTGAATGCAATGTTTAAATTACCTTCAAATTGTAAATATTTACATGAAATCCAGTGAAATGAGAATTCTGTTCAAAGTAAACGGACTTGTATTTGGAGAGAAAATGGTAAACAGAAATTTGTTGCCTATTTTCTTGTTGATTAATACTTTATTATGCTTTTCATCTTCCATATCTTTATTACTACTTCATAGAGGAAAGCATTGGTGAGGAATACTTCAGTAGGTAATTACTTTGTGAAGTAGTTTTTGTAAGATTTTTGTGTAAGATATTAACATAAAGGGATGGTACTTGCTGACAGGATATAAGTTTGTTCTGATATCTTTTATTGTCCATCTGTTGTTGTCTTGTTGACTTGGCAACAGTTTATGGTTTGTAGTATACATACATAAATACATCAGCTATCAAAAGGACTTTGTATTTGACCTCTCAACACTTATATCGTTGATAGATTGACCACTTAAGATTTTTAACCATCCATGAGGGCTCCATTATAAATTTTTGACCCCTTTCCCTGGCCTGGTCTTGCAGAAGGATATTTATGGTTTACTAAAATTTGATGTCTAAATATCTCACCTCTGTCAGGCTGTTTATTTATAAATACTATGCTATATTTGTGGTATTTTAATTTGTATTTTGGTTGTGAGTGTATCAACACCCACTTTAAATCTTAAATGGACTTGTCTATCTTTTAGTCTGGATAAAACCATTCATCATTTTAGGGGAAAATGTCTGAAAAAAAGATGTATTGACTGAAAAGTGACCAGTGCAGACCATAGTCTATAACAGCATGGATGTAGCCAGCTGGTCTTGGTCTGCACTGGTCACATAGCTAGAATCAGTTGCTGCAAGCAAAACTAATGAAGGTCAGCTGGCAACCAACAGAATTCTGCTTGGCCAGACAGTATTTGCAGAAAGAAAAGTTTATTGGAACAAAACAATTAATGATTAATAGTTTAAGAATTCTTGTAAAGAAAAATGCTGCCAACAAAGATCAGGAGTTCAATATAAAAATATCAACCAGTGTATATAATTAACAGTTTTTGTCAAGTAATGACATTGTTTTTGTGAAGAATATTATTTTGATGTTACATAATTATGTTAAATATGTTTGTTTGTATGATCATCATAGATGATACAGAGGGAAAAAAGTCAGCACTTAAACATACTAGAACATTCACATTGGAATACCTAACATCATGCTCTGTAGAAAAAAACATCCGTATTTTTTCCCCAGTGTTAAAAACCTGTCCTATTTTTTCATGTGTTTTTTCATCTTATCAATTTTGCAGATGTGGAATGATGATCATTATTTAGATTCAATAGATTTTGAACATGGAAAAAAATAAAAACAGATATAGAATCTATGTTTATAGTGATCTGGATTCAGGGGAACCTGGGAATTTTTAGCTCAGGGAGCAACTAAGTATGCTGAAACAAATACTGTTGATTACCCACTGGTAGAAAACATTGCATTTTTCTTTTTTCTAAGGCACTATTTTAGTTTCACTGAGGTTGCTTAAAGGTTGGTCTGAATTCCTTTTTACATTGTCTGCTGTCTGTTGTTTTCTGGTAGGTAAAATTTATGATTCATATAGTATGGTAGTGGTTTTCTGTAGGAATGGCATGAAGGTCATAATTTAGTATGGTGGTGAGTTTTACAGGAATGGCAGGGAGGTCATGATAGTTTTATGGGGGAATTTATGTGAACAGAAATGATCTTATTGAAGCTAATTAGTTGATGGTATCAGTTAAACATGTGTAAATATTTGAGATATTCTTTCCTGTTTTAATTTCAAATGATTTGCTCCATTGAGATGTGAGAAACATATGTGTTGTCTGCAAAATATTATTATCAAAATCTAACATAATCTTTGTTCTATATATTCTACTATATATGTTAGGTACAGAGTTATTGCCCTTGCACTATTGGCGAATTTAAAAAACTTTACTTAGCATCAACCAATCAAATGGCAGTGTTTTAGAGACTGGTCCTCAGCCTGAAATTTCAGTTTGGTTGTTTACTGGAAAGAAATCGGGTAACCATTCTCTTCATTGAAATTTTATTGAAGAATGATTGTTCGAATTTCCCCCCTTTTGTTTTACTTAGATCATACAGGGATATGTCTTTAATTTGCTGCAAGCATTATAAAATAAATTAGGTTTAAGAGCCATCATGAGACAGAGTTAATGAAAGTTTTCCTGTAAAACACTGCAATGCCTGTGGATTATTTCGAAAACCAATCATAACTTCAAAAAGGAACATAAATATTGAAAAGTGGAGAATGTCTGCTGGCTTAATGGTGTTATATTAACAGAAGCCTCAATTTCATATTGATTAACTTTGTTGCCTATAGAAAGTAATATCCCCATTAATAATGTTCTGTAATTATTAGACAAAACATAAGAATTATGGTGATATGAAACAGCATATAAGTTCTCTGCTTGATGCACGCAAGCTCAAAGGCCAGAGGAATAAAATTATGTTATCTTCAAGAATTATTTTATATGAATATAAAGTAGTATGTTTCTGTCAGTCTTTGTATAATTTCAGGTATAGAAACAAATTTGTAAAAATTTGCTATTACGAGCAAGAAAAAAATTGTATCTGATTAGATGTGTTCTTGTCTGTGTGGTCATTTTTATATTGGAATGTTATGTTATGTAATTTATTAATTGTTCGGCTTTTAACAGATTTTTTTTGTCATACATGTACCTCTGGGTCAGTCCACTTAGCTGGCTTTCCTGGATAACTAACCAGTAATCACCAATTCTTCTGCCGAGGCCCTGGTTACCAATCCTACATGATTTCTGAATCAGTGGTGAGAGACAAATGACCATCAGGCCTAGGTACATGTACACATAGAGAAGTGTTTAGCATTTTACTTGTCAGCCTTTCCTTTCGTTCTTTAACCCTTAATATTCTGTATTTCTTTAATGGATTTGCCTAGCTTCCATTTTGGGCATTATAAGTAGATAAGAATTTCAAGTTGAGCCAACAGTAAAGAGCCTGGTTACAGACTGCACAAACTGCATGCTTTATACTGGGGGGCAAAGACTTCCTACTTTCAATTCCAGCAGAATGATCTTTCTGTTTCTCAAAGCAACATTTGTCTTTCACTGATATCTTTAGTATCTGGTATTGCTTGTAACCCTTGGATGATGATTAAGATTAATTAGATCAAGGTCAATGATGCTGGAAACAGACTTTCCTACTTTTCGGAAATCATAAGTTACAGGCCATGTTTTATGCATTGTCAAGAAGACAATTTCATTTGATAATGATTGATTATATGATTTTCCTTCTATGCAACTTGCAACTTATTTTTTCCATTTTCATTAGCATGCAATTGAATGTACTATATTTTCATGATAGATGATAAGCTGTACATGCATATGTCAAAGTAAATATTCTGTTCTGTTCTGACAATTAGGGGCATGTATTAAAATAAATGATACAATACTGTAATTTTGGCATCATTAACACATAGAGGATATTGAATGAGTGTAGTTTAATACTAAATTTATTGAACGAGTTGAATAAAATCATATTATGCGAGCCTCTGGCGAGCATCATATTGTTTTATTCAACGAGTTCAATAAATTTAGTATTGAATCTACACAAATATAATATTCTATTTATCACATATTAAAAATAGGAACAGTAAACTGTTAAAATGAGTAATTTTTCAATGACGGCCCATAGTGTAACGCTAACGTTATCGCGCTTTAACGCTGTGTTTCTATATAGCCAAAATGACGTCACATCAAAGTGTTATTACACTAGTGTAATATCGTTTTTATTAAATGGCTTTATTACACTCCTGTGCCGCGGTTTATGTTATAAGTTTAATTAAATCTTTTAAATTTGTTTCCACTTGTTATTTTTTACATTGAGGTTATGATTTGTAAAATATTTTTAAGACAGCCTATCCTTCTTTACTTTGTATGAAAGGAGAGCCCAAATAAGTTGCTCTTTTATTGGCCTTAAACAAAGTTGGGTATTGATTTAGTTCTGTTGCGTGGTGGTTTTTCGAAACAATCAACTTTTATGAACATTGTTTGTTCCCAATTAGAGCAATGTTCCTTCTTTGAATGCATGCAAATGTAAACACGAAATGTTTGCTGACTATTAGTTCCAGTTATAAGATCATGCTTTTCCACCTAATTGCTGTGTAATATTAATTGGAAGCA
This sequence comes from Ruditapes philippinarum, assembly GCF_026571515.1. Classification (NCBI taxonomy): domain Eukaryota; kingdom Metazoa; phylum Mollusca; class Bivalvia; order Venerida; family Veneridae; genus Ruditapes; species Ruditapes philippinarum. The sequence goes on from NW_026852987.1 coordinate 27,159, forward strand.
ATAAAAGCAAATTCAATATGTTTAAATACATTGAACAGAATTGGACAGAACTTGATGAAATGGAAATTGTTAAAACAACCTGGGTGAAAACATTACACAAGATATTAAAGCGTGAAGATTTGTTTTTGAAAGTCCTGAAAATGTGGCATTGTGTATTTTGTCATTGCAAATTGTAATTGTTAAATAATAAATGAAGAGTGGTCTCACTGAAACAGTTTATTTAAATAACCAGCCTGTTTTGGAAAAAAAATCACTAAAACATGATGGGCAAACTTCAATATAACATGGTAATTGCATTAGGCGCCTGTGTCACAATGTTAAAAGATAATCCTTTTAACGTTAGCCCAAAAATTTTGCTTCATCAGCAGTTTTGAAGACTTTTCAGATTTAAGACTTTAATTAGGATTATGCAAGTTTAGGATAAGGCACAATTGATGCCTTGAAATATTCTCCACTGCTAATATATGTGGAGAAGTTAGAAATAAATTGTATAAGAATGGGTCAGAACTGTCTTTGCAATTCTAAAACAGGCCTAATTGCCCTTAAAACACTGAAACTAGTGCTAACACTCATCCAATCAAAGGGGGTCCTCTGTGGTTATAAGGCTTCAAATCACTTGTCCCTCACCTTTAACAGACCTTGGATTCATTCATGTGTGGAAGTTCAGGTCTAGCTTGACAGGTTGGTGGTTTGCGCAGCAGGGCCGGCAAAATCAATTGTCCGTATTGCCCATGTTGTCCCACAGCCTGTACGGACAAGTGAAAATTTTCAAGAATTAACTATGTAAATATCATACGGTAAAGTTAAAAAATGCTTCACATAAAAACAGACAAGTAAGTCAAAACCAGATTTTGCCGGCCCTGCTCAGGTGCCTCATAAAAATACACAAACGGGTTCCATGCCTGAAATGAAATAATGCACAAAGGAGTACAAATGTACCTGTGATAGCCTCAACCAGTTACACTGAAAAAGTTGCGCTGTGACCCTAATAGATAGAGTTGAGGTGACTTAAAATCGACCCAAACAGAAAATAAAATCAAATATCTTACCCATTTTATCATTTCTTTTAAAGTTTGTTAGCATAGAGAAGTCATAATTTTAATCATTTAACACCTTTTAATAACATTTATGTCATGATTTTAAAACTACCAGGTGTTATATATCACATCATACATACCACCTACATTTTTTTTTTTATGAAATTTTATCATCTGTCATATCAAAGCCTCTTTAATTTGTTGATGAATTAATATTTCATTAGAGGAAGTCAAGCTTAATGAAGATAAACCACATAAATCATGTCCATATATACACCATGTACCTCTGACATGCTTCACAAGGAATACAATTAAAATATTTCTGTCACCGTCCTTCTGTGTGTCCAGATAATTGACTCCACGGTCAGACAATATCATGTGTCGTCCAGTGCAACACATCTCTAACTAAATGACCATTGAAAACATGTTTACGACAGTGTGGTGTTAAACTTTAGATTTATCTGTGGTAAGTTTTAAGGTTAAATGTCAAACTATATTTTTATGCAAATTTGTCATTGCAACAAATGGTTTAGCTAAATTACTATGACATTAAGTAAGTGGCATTGTTTGGAGACATACATGTAGTCAAATGATGTTGATTGTGAACTTTAATTAAATGTATTTTGTATGTACTTAGTGACCTATAATCCATATGTATATAGAAGTATGCTAAGATGAAATGTATTTTGTATACCTGTATATATCTTATGAATGTAGATTTTGTGTATGATAATAAATAATAATTTTTAGTTAATTCTAGCATAATTATCTTTCAACGTTTTTATTTAAAGTAACTGTGAGGCATATGGGCTTTTCAAATACAACCAAATGACAAGATATATAATATGTGAAAATGTTTTTCCCTATTATGTATCCCATATAGTGTGATATAATTGATATCTTTAATGTTGTTGTGAAAACTCATTCACTAAAGAGTGGGCATATAGATTTGCCTTTATTAGTCTGAGCTTATGTGGCTACCAGGAACACAGGAACAAGGTAACTGTACTTTCTCTTTGATGTCATTCGTCCCTTCTGACTTTTATGTGTTATGTGGCCATTTTCCTTCATGTGGCTAAAAAGAACAATAGAGAGAACAATAGAGTAGCCACATAAGTACTGTCTTGTTTGAACATCTGTTCTGCTGTCTTGCTGTCATTTTGTTACACTGTCCATCTCGGACTGTAAACTGACAAAACAGTGCAATGTGGGGGCATCCAAATCCCAGCTATTGACACATTTCAAGTTCATGTACAGCTGCTGTTTTAATTAATTTAAGGGATATAGCAAGATTAAAATGTTCAAATTAATTAAGCATCTAACAGTATAAAATCTGGTCAGACAGCATAACTGAACTTAACAATATATATTAATATATATATATAACAAATGCTATAGGCAAGTAATCATTGTTTGTAGTATTAACTCGAGAATTAATTGATCATCCTTCATTGTTGGTTTTTTGGTCCATCCATTTGTTCCTTTGTTGTTGATTTATGTTGGGATTATTTTTTGTGCGCTTGTTTTCTGAGAATTTGTTTGTTTGATGTGTTCAAGTTGGTTGGTTGTAGTATTTGTTGAGTAGTTTTATTATTCTCCTATTTTGTTAGTTCTTTCTAGTTTGTAGTTTTTGTTCAAGTATTATGAATGTTTTGTTTGTTATTTAATGTGCGGTAATATCGACTTTAATAAAGTCTTCAGTATCTTGTTTTCTTGCATAAATGATCAGTCAAAAACAGCATTTCTTGGTATTTTTGTTCTCTAATAGAGTTCAACATTTAAATTTTGTAATGTTTAATGTTCTTTTATTTCCACATTTCCAACATTTTGGAATGATTTACATTAATTAATAAAGTAGACTTTTACTGTATTTCATTCAGTTATGAAAAATTTAAGTTATCTTAAAGGGACTGCACTGAACTTTTTTGACATGACGGAACTGGAAATATATTTTGGAGATTAATGTTCCATTTGATTTAGATGTATGTAGACTGTTAACTTGCTTGTGAAATTTCATGTCATTCACTCTTTTTGTTTTTCCAGAATAATTATTCTAATTGTGAAAAATGACCCAAAATTGAAAAGTGCTCAAATCTGGCTAGAAATAGCACAAAATAGGATTTTCAATTGATCTTTTTAGTATATTTCTTCGTTATCTTTTGCATATTTTTCTCTTTTAATAAGTGCCCAAGTTGATCTATGTTAGATATTATTAGTATTTATTTTTAGTATTTTGGACCACAATGGAGTTCCTTCAAATGACAAAGTATAATGACTGCCTGATTTTGGCTGGCTTATACATGTAAATGACTATTGGGAGCATAAAAGTTGTTGTTTGCATGTCCATCCTTCCTTACATTCTTGTTATGCTTTATAACTCTGCTATTTCTCATTCATTTACCAGTGAGTGAGTGTCACTGGGATGTTGTAGGTATTTGATGTGTTGGTTCCTGTGGACCTCAACCATTGTGAAATGTTTTATGTAAATGGGGAAAGGTTATCATAGTCTCCACTGACTCACTCAGAGGCAGATACAAGCATATTTTTTTTTCTTTACTTTCCCTTATACATTTAGTATAAACTTATAAACTTCTATAACTTATAAGACCATAATGCGGCCCAACCATTGTTATAGCTTTGTTAAAGCAGCATTGCAGACTATCTATATATTGCCATGATATATAAGGTATATATTCTTGTTTAAATTTTAAGTGAGCAGAACTTTATTATTTTAAGTGTATTATGTTAGAGAAGTGTTGAGGGAAGAAGCCAGGAAACAGAGATATGGTAGAGAGACTAAGAGGAGGTATAATGATGATGATGTATCAATAAAGTATGATGAGTAGAAACAAATGGTATCATTAATCATGCCGGAGAATGAAAATGATCATTTCATTTTAACGATGAAAACTGTCAGTATTGTACTTATGTATAGGCGCTTACTTGTCCAATTTTCAATTACAGAACAAAAAAGATAGACTAGGATATTCCTTGTAGAATTCTGCTGGCTTGCTACTTGTTGGCAACTAAAATGTTGTTGTTATTGTTGTTTTTCTCTTATAGCAAAGTGTCCAGCAGTTGTTTCTTGGCATTCATCATTAGTCATAGTTTTACCGGAGCAAATTCCAAAAGGGATTCTGATATATTTTGCTGGCATTTTCATAATAATTTAGTCTGTATGAATATTAATAATATTGATATTATTGTAAAATTTGATATTTAAAATGCTTGTATTGTTATACATTGAACTGGTGGGGAGGTGGTGATGGCGTGACAAGTGTGTGTGTGTTTAGCATGTGTGTTTTGAGTGGGGAGTTGGGGAGGGAGTCAGGTCCATGGGTAGTTTTTTGGGGGCTTGAGAAAATTAAAGCTGGTTCTGCCATTTGTTAACAAAAGATCTAACAACACGGTTAATCAAAGATTAATTAAATCTGTAAAATCTGTCTTTTGATGTCTTCAAAATATAAATAAATCAGTTTTAATTGAATTCAAGAAATTCAGGTTAAAAAAAAAACACACAAACACAATATCTTTGAGCTAGACTAGAAGTTCATAACATTGACTCCTTTCTTGATATCTCCAATGGCTTCATATTCAAGATGGTAACTTTTTTCAGATTTCTATCTGAGAAATATTCTATTGGAAATGGATACATTTTCTCCTTTGGGGAATGTGTAATAAAGGCAAATATTGAAATCAAAGAAGGTTGCTTGCTGATTCAGATAATTGAGATCTTAACAACTTTATTCTTGCTGTACTGTAAACATGGTAAATTGAGTTTGATGCAAGAGTTATGCAAAAAAATTTGTATGAAGGAAAAAAAAAAAGAACAAAAAAGTATTAAAGGTGTGTAATGTTACATTGACGCCACTGCAGATGCTATTGTGCTAGTTGGAAAAGCTGAATGAACTTGGTTTGAACATATTAACCCTTTCACTGCCATAAAAATTTTCGGTGTATTTGCCATATGGACGGCTTTTGCTGTTCCTAATAATAATAATAATAAATAATAATAATAATTAATATAAATAATTATACCATCGACAATAATTATTATTATACTAGCAGATTTGGAAACATATATACTTATTAAAATACTAATAACAAATAATAATAATTATTTTAATTAATTATATAGTAATTTCTTAGAAAACCTTCTGGCAAATAGGTGATCAGTATATAAATAACCCTCTGGCAGCGAAAGGGTTAATAATCAGCTTGATTATGATAAAAACATGGAACATATCTGATATTACCTTCAATGACATTGTTTTTAATTAAGACACATGGACCCAAGGACTTTGGTTCCTGACGTTGAGATCAGACATCTTTACTGCAAAGACAAGGCTTCTGTATAATATAACATTAACTGTTTGATAAAACACATTGTGAAAATAACAAAATTATAAAGGTTAGGCCAAGGTTATCAATCCAAGGTTGTCAGGCCATTAAAAAGATTGTCAGGCGGAGATTTTCAAGCCATTACCTTTGCAGCCAGTTGAATAATACAATTTGATGCACAATTTTATTTTCATCCTATGATACCCCTTATCCTGCTGAATTTGTGTAATGGATGTGCCCAGTCTTTCATTCTTGAAAAAAAATCAAATGTTGTGGAATTATAATTATATATCAAGATGACAATTTAAAGTTAAGTCAGCCAACAGTTTTTAGAGCCAGTCTAGCTGCAGGTCACTGTCAGACTGACTGCATGTAAGGTGGTAATGGCTTATCACTTTTGGTTTCAGCAGAGGTTAAAGGTTGATATAACAATGGACAGTGTTCTAAGCTCATCAAGAGAACAGCTCTGACATTATAGCTATTGGATCTTGGAATACAGTTAAGTTTAAAAAGTGAAGAAGATGCACTTAATTAAGAAATGATTAATATTATGGATCCAGAAACATATATGTATTAAGTTTAAATATCTGATGTTAAAATATTACAGAAATGGAAACTTAAGCCTCAGGTAATTTGATACAAGTATGTGTGTGTGTGCCAGAAAAAAAGGGTATATCATTCTAGTGATCAAAAATGTATCATGGGTTTCTCATGCATAACAAACATTCAGGAGAGGGATGGTGGCAATCAATCAATTCTTGTCTGTCTCAAATATGACAAAGTTAAGCACTATCAAATTAGTGCCTTTCACATCCTAAATGTTGCTAAGAAATCAGAAGAATACATCTTTGTACATTAGGCGGAGTGTTTGCTGGAATATTCATGATATTTCTACATGAATCATCCCCGATCATTGCGATTATTTATTAGTGTTTTTTAGATGTGTCTGTCTTGAATGATTCCAGCATGCAAACCATTACACTTCCCTCCGAGAAAAAGATTTACTGCCATACCATTTTATTTGGGTGGTGGAAAAAATATTGAATTTGGCGTTTTTTCCTCAAAAAATGGCTCTTCTTTGCAGTGTTTCAGCTCAATAAGCTGTAAATCTTGTGAGAAGTTCTTTTAAATTTGAATTTTATGGAAAATTTTTATTTTAATTATGTGCAAGAGAGTTATTATCTCTCCATGTCTCTAAATTATTTGCGATGAATTTTAGTGAAAGGGGCGATATGGTATCAAGTTATTTTGTTTGATTTAAGATGCTTATTAAAATTCAGTGAGAGCATATCACTTGTGTTGAAGCAACAATAGTGTAACTTGATGATCTTAAACGAACACGTTACAGTATTATTGCAATGAACGGCTGGTTCTCACTATAGTATGATAGTTTCTGGTGTCAGATTTCAAGCTTCGTTAATGGACTTGCTAGGTTCGGTTTCTCTGAAGACAAATTATGGAAGTGTTAAGTTGCTAACATGGTAATGCACATGCCACAACCATCTTATTCATGCTAGATGCTGATTTTAGTCAGATAATAAAATATACTGTTACTTTAAATACAAATATGTTGTAGAAGAATTTTGATGAAAATTATAAAATATTGTATCAGAGTATCACTGTAATCATCATCTCAGTTTTCTCTGCAATACTGCAGTAACTTATATGAAATAAAGAAGGATTTACAACAGTCTTGCAGTCAACCCTCAAATTGTGTGATGTCAGTTTTGAAAAAAAAAATCCGTACAACATAATTGTCATAATTAACCATTATGCCATGACAGTGTTTCTTGTCTACTAAAAAATAGGTAATGAATGGGGTAACAATGTAAAAGTTATAGAGTTTGGCAATATTTTAATGAGGGGTGTCTGTGGCTGAGTGGTTATGGTTGTTGACTTTAAACCACTTGTATCCGGAAATCCGCTGTGGGTTCAAAACCCAACAGGGACTTTTGGTAAATCCAGTTAGCTTATGGAACATTGGTGGTTCTACTCAGCTGCTCCTTTATGACTGAAACAATGCATTGAAGTCTTCATTCACTAGTAAAGCTGGAAATTATTAATTATTATCCAAGTGGAATGTGATATATAAATAGGTATTGTTCCATACTTAAAACATCACATATAATTCATTATAGAGAACAGGTCACTAAATATTCAAAAGTTAGGTCAATATTGCCAAATAATACCTGAGTGTTTCTTGGTAATTTAATTCAAATATTTCAAATTTTCAAAGTCAGTTCATTTATACGCTGGCAGGCTGGCAGTGTTTCTTATACATTACTTGTGTATGAATTTGTAACAATGTAAAATCAATACAGGTGTTTTGGTAACTTAGTTCAAATAACTAAAATTTGTACTTATTAATTGACAATGATATGTTATGCTAGAATATTGTTCCTTTGTTTATTTGTTATTTCCAGCATTTTAGTCATGTTTTGTATTATATATTTACAGGGACTTGAGCCATAACAGGATAACTTTGATAGAACCTGGATCATTTGAGGGACTGTCTCAACTTAGAAGATTGTAAGTTACTACAACAATGTAACATTACTGAAGTTTAATATCCTGTGCCTCGCTAAATATTTTGAATGAACTTGTCCATCTTTCAATGTGGACTAAAGCCATTCATCTCTTTTAGGGAAATTTCAAAACAGGTAGTGACTAAAATGGAAACAATGCAGACAATGATCAGACTGCACATGATTCCGTATTCTGATTCCTTTCACCTATTTCTGTCTCCAGTAGTCAAGTATTTTATATAGGTGACTTTAGCATCACTTAAAGCTCAAATTGTCAAAACGACTTTGCCCTTGTCAACCCTTAGGTGTAGATATGTTGTGCATTTAAATTATGTAACAAATCTGTACATTTGAATTCTATTGTAAGCCAAAAAAAATCAAGCATGTATCTTTAAAGTCTGCAGTATGAACTTTGTTGCTTGACAGTTCACATGTTTATTTTGAAATGATGAATACAGTATTTGTATAAGATGGAATGTGTTTATACAGCATACAGTCAAAATCTTGCAGAAGTTTATATAGGTAACTAGAGATTTGATGCATTGATGCGGACAGATATAATGCAATCCGTGCATTTCATTTGTGCATACCATTCTTCATCTTATCAACAGTGATTGGATAGTCCCCAGATTCCTAGTACATATTGTACCGCGCCTTGTATGATATATTAAAGGGACATAACACTAGATTCCTAGTACATATTGTACCTGTCTTGTATGATATATTAAAGGGACATAACACTAGATTCCTAGTACATATTGTACCTGTCTTGTATGATATATTAAAGGGACATAACACCAGATTCTTACTACATATTGTACCCCTTCTTGTATGATATATTAAAGGAACGTAACACCAATTTCCTGGGTCATATTGTACCCCTTCTTGTATGATATATTAAAGGAACGTAACACCAATTTCCTGGGTCATATTGTACCCCTTCTTGTATGATATATTAAAGGAACGTAACACCAATTTCCTGGGTCATATTGTACCCCTTCTTGTATGATATATTTTAGAGGGACAGAACGTGTCCAGATTCCTAGTCAATATAGTGCCCTGCCTTGTATAATGTATTAAAGGAACGTAACACCAAATTCCTTGTAAATACTGTGCCCTGCCTTGTATATATTAAAGGGACCTTACACCAAATTCCTTAGAGTACAGTCATATTGTACCCCACCTTGTATAATATTGTAAAGGGACATAACACCAAATTCTTAGTACATATTGTACCCCTCCTAAATGCATGATATATTAAAGGCATGTAACCCTGCCTTGTATGATATTATAAAGGAACACAACCCCATATCCATGGTACATATTGTACCTCATTTTCTGTGAAACATAACTTGAGATGAACTGCTTATTTGATCAGTACCTAGTTCTAAAATACTTCACAGCTCCAAATTGAAAAAAAATGTCTTAATTGTGACAGAAATGCATAAAGAAAAAAAATTGTAAATATCCATGTGAAGTTTGACTGTAGTAAAAAAAAAATTATATTCTTAACAACATATTTGTAGTTGTTACTTCTGGAGTAAGGACTATTTTGTATGTTTTAATTGTCCTGTGATTGGCAGTATCAGTATTATTGTATGGCCTTAGGATAACTTAAATCACTTATTAATTTGTTTGATATGTATTTTTTTTCTACTTAGAAAATGATAATGAATCTGTGAAACCCAACCCCCCCCCCCCCCCCCCAAAAAAAAAAAAATAAATTAATAAATAGAAACAGACTACTTAAATTTGATACTTGAAAATATTGAGTTTTGAAAGATATATATTTTTTTACATAAACCTGAAGGCAAGCCATGGTCCCAAGTGATTAAAGTGCCTGCCTCTCAACTTAGAGATCATGGGTTCAAGCCCTAATCAGGTCACAACCATGTTTCTTCACATGACACCAGTACTGGTTGGTTCCAGGAAGTAGACCAAGTTGCAAGAACTTGTTTCGCAATCTAGCTGAAATAAATATGTTTAATCCAAGGCAAGCCTCTTTAATACCACACAAAGACTCAAATTCTACATGTCTATATAAATATATCAATTTCGTTTTCTTACAAGATGATATTCTAAAATTTATGAATGAGAAAATTTGCATTTCTAGGGCATTTGAAAAAAGAAAGGCAAATTTAATAGGAAGGAGTCCTGCTGTGCCTGTGTGTGTTGAATTTCAGTAAATACAGGAGTTCAGTTTCAATTAGTCCTTATAGGGATCTATTTACATGAAAATTGCAGTTTAATTTCAAATTTCTATAGGTCCCCTATTAAAGAGAGTTTAACCATTTTAATAAAAGAGACAGTAATTTAAACAGTGAACAGTTTTTTGATGTTCATAATTTGACGACCTTGTGCTGGGTCAATTGTATGACAAAGGAAGTATTTAACGTAATTATATTAGGAATTTCTTTCAGGATGACAAAAATCTTTTTCTCATTACTTAACGCATCTCAATTTGAATATATCTCGTCGCAGAGGATTGGGTGACATAAAAACTACCTTTTTGAGCTGTTTTTATTGTTGTGTTTTTATGACAGGTCTTTGAAGTAAGGGTCGGATTCCCTTTTCTTCAATTGCTGATTATAAACTGCTTGTCATTCAGAGCAGCAAACTTGTTTCACTTCAAAGAAACAGCTTATAATCGTTAAATACTATTTATATCCATTTTGAAAATTGTTGCTCTTGTATGTATTATTATGATTAGAGCATGGATACATAAGGAACAAATCCAATGGTCACTCTAGCTTCAAAGTAATTAGCAATTGTTATTGTTATTCTGACCTTTCATAATGTGCAAGCCTAAGTCTGAAATTTTGGTGAAAATTTACTTGGGTCTTCTCATGACTATTACTGTATCATTAAAACCATGAAGCCAACATTACATGATACCTAACCTGTCCAAAGATTGTGTTGCTGAACACAAACCCAACAAAACACCAAAGTCAGTGGTAGCTGAATCTATCTTTGCATACAACCAGTGTTGACCAAGATCAGCTTGCACATCTTTGCCATGTTTGCTTGTCAGTCAGTAAATATTTTAAATTCACCCTGAAAATAATGAATGGTTTTGTCCAGATTGAAAGATGGACAAGTCCATTTCAGCATGGCAAGGGTTAATTTCTCGAGATTTTATCTCATTACTATTAAACCAGGTATGCTGATTTTCAGTTTGTTCACCTGTAATTCAGAATTGATGTTTTGATTAATGTGAATAATTACAGTGCACTTTTGTTCAATTACAGGGATTTATCAAACAACAACCTCGGCAGCATCAATGGAAGTATATTCTCTGGTTTACCAAATCTACAAAAATTGTAAGCATAATCTATGTTGTATCTTTGGAGATCTTTTCATGAGCAATCATTTTATAAATATGTAAATATGTTAGGAAAGATTACATAACTTTTGAGAAGAGATAATGGTAGGAATATGTTACCAGTATATGGGGACGAGCCATTCTGTACTGTCTCCATTACATGTCTTAACAGACATTTATACAATTAAATATATTTTGAATTGAAATTTGAACACCCTAACAGTAGACTGTTCCAACAGGACTAGTTTATTATGTAATTTTTAGGGGTGTTTAAGTTGATGATATAAAGTACAGCTTACATTCAGTTAGAATAAAACATAATTGATATTCTTAAAACTGCACTCCCTGTACAAGAGGTAGAAAGAAAAACTCTTATAGAAAATATATTCCATAGGTAAAAATAGTTAAGCTACAGGGTGTTGCTAAAAGTTCTCACATGTCAAACTATTTCACTGGTTTGAGCAACTGATATTGATTAATGAAAACTTCCTCCAAAAAATAAACATGAGATCTTTGTTAAGGGAAATTAATTATAATAGGATATCGAAAAGGAAACTGTATATAATATATGTTTAAAGTATTGTTGAGTGGACGATCAAGTTTTAGTTAATGATAATGCCATAAGCGGTCAGGAATGACTGCCACCATGAAATTGTTGCATTTCTTGTTGATTTGATGTTTAATAGCAGGGATATGCTGCCCTTCCTACTTAAAACTTTGAATAAATAAAAAAGAAATCAAATTTTTAGTCTCTAGATTTTTTTTCCAGTAACATTTTAATTGATCTAGGTTTTTCGTTGTTTTCTTTTTAAAGAATGGATAATTACCTGCACTTTATGACATGATATCTGGTTATCTGGGATTTAAGTGAGGCAATTAGCATTGAATAATTTAATAATATTAATTTGACTAACATGGCATAAATTCTTCCCCCATCCCCCTTCCCCCCCAAAAAAGGAAAAAGAAAATGTCAAAGTAAAATACAATTTACAATTTTAAAACTCTTTTTTTCTGTCAAAAGATTTTGAAAGTTGATTAATTAATGAAATCTCTGCACTTTTTTTGTTTAGGGTACATTATAATATATCTATATTTATCTTCTGAAACATAATTGATTTACTAATGCAGTTTATAGTCTATTTCACTCACAAATCAAGTTTGTCCCTCCCTAATGTAGACATTAATTGAATCTTTATAAAAGGCTGCGGTTTTTCATGTCATCCCTAATAATTTGAAATTGTTCTATATTGAAGTTGATTCCCCTGCTTCTCTACGGGTCCTAATTTGATTTGTTTGTAGAAAATTTCTCGTTTACTTGCTAATATTTTGGTCGCTAGTTGAATTAAGAATTCAATGGTTTCGTAGAGGGATGTTTTTTGAAACGATAAAAGCCCTGCAAGTTGGAGAGATGTGGAGAAGATTTTGTTGCTGGAGCCATTTACAATGTGAATGCTTCATTTGATTGAGATAAGGTTTTGCATACAAAATAATTGACTTTATTCTTTACGTGCATATGATCGTCGCGCATGTCAAAAAACATCAGTCTGTAAAATTTAAAAAAAAGAACTTTGAAAATTTAGTGATTGTTGCAAAGTCAACAGAATTACAAACATTGAGAAATTGCAAAATAGTCAAATTTTTTTCCATGCTGCGCTATTAATTATAAAAGCTGTACAAATGTATGGCGCTCGGGGAATTTGCAACGTATTCAAATTGTTAAATGCTGTAAAATGAAGCTGTACAATCATGTTGCATTTAAAGGTATAATTACATGATTACAATCATTTGAATTATAATAGGACATCTAAATCTGAGAGTTCTGGAAACATGTTTGCCTGTCAAAGGTAATTTAAACCATACCATGTTGAACTTCGATATTTGTGGTGAGATGTCATCAACTGTGTATCAAATTCAAAGAATGCCTATTGTTAATTCATGTATATTACATTATTACATTATCAGTATTTGTTTTATTTATTTTAACTAATCTAGAAGGTGGGCTATGTATACATTTTGATGCTTACTTTTATAGGGCAGGTTGTGGTTATGGCAGGTTAAAACCACCAGGCCAGGTCTCCGTCAGTCTGCTTTATTTTCAATTTTGAGATCCATTTTAGACATAAAAGAAATGAAGTGGGGATTTTGTCTTTTCGGCTTAGCTCAATAGGGCGAGGATCAACTTTGTAATACAGGGGTTGTTAGTTTGATCCTCGGACAATCAAAATTTCTCTAAGACAATTCATCTTGGACATGACGTTATTTGTCACTCATCACTGAACAAATAGTTGGTCACTTGTAGATCACCAAGAGGTGTTGAAATTTCTGTATAAACCAGACAAACAAAGGAAGGAGTGATTCAAATTGTAATTCTGTTAATTTTGTAGAACAACAACAACAGCAATGTATTATCCAATGTTATGTAAACTATATTTATATATGTTTATAATTTCAGAATGTTATCATATAACAAGTTGAATACAATACCTGATGGAACATTCAATGATCTTCCAGCTCTCAGACGACTGTAAGTTGGGTTATTTCCTACATCTCTTTGTATGTATTATTATAAAAAAACCTTGACATTGGTGGTGAAGCCTAAAACCCAAAGAATAAAATTTATCAAAATATTATTACTACAGTAACTATATTTATCATTGACTGACCACCTAAACAATTAAAGCACAATGTCAAGGACTTGTTTAGAAATAAGTGAATCTCAGGTGTGCTCTAAAAAGTAAGGAAGATTAACACTGAAATTTAATTCGTAATAACTATAAATTATGTAAGTAAGATTTTAATTAGTTTTGTGGTTTTCCAGGGATTTCCAGTCCGATTATTTACGATGTGATTGTCATTTAAAGTGGATTGTAAAATGGACCAAGTACAAAAAGGTCAAGATCAAATCCAGCACTACATGTGCAGTACCAAAAGAGTTGAAGGGTTCATCGTTAAAGAGGTTGAAACAGAAGGATCTCCATTGTGGTATGATATTTTGATAAAATGTGAAATTATGATCAATGTCTACACAGATTGGCAAGTGGTTTTTACTTGTCTCAAGTATCTCAACTAGCATTATGAGATTCTTGCATATCAGACTGGTGTTTCCATTAGTTTACCCATGCCAGAAATTTCATCTGGCACGAGGGAATGCCAGGCAAGTTGCTTGCTATACAATGATGTCATTTAAGCGCATTTTATAAATGAAACTTGTTAATGTGACTTCATTTCGGGGCATTTAAGAATGAAACTGCATGCTTAGGATGAAGTCATTTAGCAGTTATGAATTCATATGCTATCATAAGAAAATAGTTATGTAAGAAATTATATTAGATTTGTATGTCAGATATTATTATGGTTTCAACAATTCCCAGACTTGGTTGGTTGTATGTAATGCATGAGACCAATAGTCAGTTGTAGCCTGGACTGCCACCATCAGAGCCGTGCAAGTGGTTGCAGGGAAATAAACCAGCCAGTCTCCGCTCTGTTGGTTCAATGCAATGGTTTTGTTTTAAAACCTAAATAATAAAGGATATTAATGTTTAAATTCTTTTGCGTTTAATGGAGAATTTATCATGCAAGTTTCCATTTAAGGTCTGGCCTATAACAAAGGATTTGGTAATCAGTCACTTTTTCTTAAGGATTGAGTAGTGGATACACTTACCATGTGCATAATTTGGTTTATAATTATTCTTGAGATGATTCTATCCTTACAGAATGTCTGAAAGAATCTAATATGCATTGACATACATGTATTGTTGAATACTTTAAAGTGACATTATGCCCTTCCAAGGGTATATGTAGAGTGAACAGTCAATTTTTATGCCCCCGCCATGTAATGGCCGGGGCATATAGTGTTACCCTGTTCCGTCATTCCGTCCTTCCGTCCTTCCGTCCTTCCGTCCTTCCATCCTTCCGTCCTTCCGTCCTTCCGTCATTCTGTCATTCCGTCATCATCAGTTTCCGTTCATTATCTTAAGAACGGTTGGGCACATTCAACTCAAATTTGACATATGGATATGTCATGAGAAAATACAGGTCAAGTTCGAATTTGGTCATGGTTCGATGATTTTTGGCAGAGTTATGCCCCTTTTACTTTGAAAATAATATGAAATTTTCAGTTTCCGTTCATTATCTCCCCAACGGTACAACACAATCAACTCAAACTTGACATATGGATATGTCATGAGAAAATACAGGTCAGGTTCGAATTTGGTCATGGTTCGATGATTTTTGGCAGAGTTATGCCCCTTTCACTTTGAAAATAATATGAAATTTCAGTTTCCGTTCATTATCTCAAGAACGGTTGGACACATTCAACTCAAACTTGACATATGGATATGTTATGAGAAAATACAGGTCAAGTTCGAATTTGGTTATGGTTCGATGATTTTTGGCAGAGTTATGCCCCTTTTACTTTGAAAATAATATGAAATTTTCAGTTTCCGTTCATTATCTCCCTCAAGGTACAACACAATCAACTCAAACTTGACATATGGATATGTCATGAGAAAATACAGGTCAAGTTCGAATTTGGTCATGGTTCGATGATTTTTGGCAGAGTTATGCCCCTTTCACTTTGAAAATAATATGAAATTTTCAGTTTCCATTCATTATCTCCCTCAAGGTACAACACATTCAACTCAAACGTGACATATTGATGCGTCAAAGGAATGCGCAGGTCAAGTTCAAATTTGGTCATGGTTCGATGATTTTTGGCAGAGTTATGCCCCTTTTACTTTGAAAATAATATGAAATTTTCAGTTTCCGTTCATTATCTCCCTCAAGGTATAACACATTCAACTCAAACATCACATATGGATGCGTCAAAGGAATGCGAAGGTCAAGTTCAAATTTTGTCATGGTTCGATGATTTTTGGCAGAGTAATGCCCCTTTCACTTTGAAAGTAATATGAAATTTTCAGTTTCCGTTTATTATCTCCCCAATGGTACAACACATTCAACTATAATTTGACATATGGATATGTTTTTGGAATGCCCAGGTCAAGTACAAATTTGGTCATGGTTCAATGATTTTTGGCAGAGTAATGCCCCTTTCACTTTGAAAATAATATGAAATTTACAGTTTCTGTTCATTATCTACCTAACAGTGTTACATATTCAATTTTAATTTGACATATGGATATGTCAAAGGAATGGGCAGTTCAAGTTGGAATTTGGTCATGGTTTGATGGATTTTTGGCAGAGTTATGTCCCTTTCACTTTGAAAATAATATAGATACATCTTAGGAATAAGCAGTTTAAGTTTGAATTTGGTCGTGGTTCTATGATTTTAGACAAACTTATCTTTCCTGAATGTTGGAAAAATTTTGAACTTTCAGTTTCAGCACTCATTCTTTTAGCCATTATTTTGGCTACAAATATGCAATATGCTTTTTCTAAAGGTTAAGACTGAATAATTTCAGTGCCTTGAACGTTGTATGGAAATGGTTTGTGTTAATATTGAAAAGTTTTAAGGGCTTTGAACTTAAAATGAAAAAAAAAAAATTAATGCACCATCTGAAATTTTGGCTGCATGCGGGGGCATCCGTGGCATGATGACACATTTCTAGTTTCATATATAAATTATATATATATAGTCAGTTCAATCTTTCAATACATTTAGACAGTTCAGCTTATTTAGACAATAAAAAAATGAGCATAATGTCAAATGGACACTTGAAACTGACTGATAAATATATTTCGTGAAAATAAACAAATTTGAAGTGTTGAATCATTCTATTTATATAAATAAACAATAAAACAATAAATTTTACAGATCGTCCGTTAGAACTGCCTCTGTTTGAGATTAAGCCTGGGATGAGTCAGATCGTGTTTGAAGGAGACAAGCTTCCGTTTGATTGTCAAGCATCGGTTGTTGACCCAAACACCAAGATGTTCTGGTTACGTCGTGGGGCAGTTGTGGAGACGAATCGTTCTCAGGGGATATTTATACACACTCGTAAGACACCGGACAACACGGTGATGATGCATTCTCTAGTACTGGAGGATCTCAAGTCTCCGCAGAGTGGCAAGTGGTTGTGTCTCGTCTCCACACCTCAGGTACCATGTTTGATTCTTTTTTACGTACAGTATAAATGATCATTTGACAAACTCTATTGAATACCTGTATAACTTTGTTCAGAAAATAGAAAATCAATTTTGAGTGCATTGATGTAGAATAATGCATGGTTCGAGTTGCGTAAGAAGGCCGACAGGTCTGAGTGATGAATTACATTTCGAGAAAGCATTTGAACGATAAACTATGCATTATAATACTATAATGCAAGAAAAATTAATATCTATTTCTATCTAACATGGTAATAAAAAAGAAAAGAGAATTGATATTTGAATATGTTGAACTACACTGAGCATAGAAGTAATTTTCCTGACATCATATCTGACACCACATGATGTGTAAGCATTCCTTTTTTATGCTATGCATGTATCATGTAATAATGCCCTTGATTTGAAAATATCTGTTTGAGAGGGGAATAGTGTGAATTGTGTAAGAATTGATGTTAGATCATGCACATGATTTTTGTTGTCGATGAAACTGTGAAAATTCAAGTCCATAATGAAATGGGTCTGTAGTAAAAATACAACACCTACCCAGCTTTATAATTGCTTAATACTGTATAATTATATAAGCACATTACATAGTAAACTGCATTCATATCTCATTGATGTTGCATATCTCAGATTTTTCTCGGTATACGACACAGCAACATTTATGAATATTTTAGACATTTTATCTATTGATTTTATTCAGAATAGGTTAATATTTTAAAGAGATGAATATTTTTCAGGAGCCATATTTGAATATTTATAAGATTCCTGTATAAAAAATGCAGGAGAAGTTAAGTCTGGAGAAGCAAGATAATTTAATTGTTTTTGTAAATCTGAAATTCAAATGTTTTCATAAAGCCATATACTTTATTTTGGAGACAAGCCATTTATTAATGTATCATGAGATGTTATGTGCAGCCAAGAAGAATATTCTTTATTCTATATTTTTGCTTTTGCATTCGTCTATTATTAATATTAAAGGCCCATTATGCCCCCAGAAATCCTCCTATTTCATCTATTATTAAATAATATAAAGGGCCCATTATGCCCCCAGAAATGCTTTCATTTTTCTTTCTGAAAAGCTTTTAATTTTTGATGTCTCGTATTAATTTCCAAAATTTATTCATTGGCCAATTACAAGAACCATGTTTCATTTCTGTTGCATTTTGGAAATAAATACAGTTATAGTAATTTAGAATTTTATATGGAAGTCAAAATACTGTAGGACAAAAGCCCCCCCCCCCCCCGACGAAAGCCCCCCCTGTCTAAAAATGACAAGGTGGACAAAAGCCCCCCCCCATGAAATTTACACATAGGACAAAAGCCCCCCCCATCAAAAGTTCAGGTAGGACAAAAGCCCCCCCCCCCCCCCCATCTTTTTTCACACGCACAGGTGCTCAAATTCATCAAATTTCACACAAACTTTTAAATAAAAATGAAAAGAATTTGTTTTAATGTTTATTTATAATGTATATATTGAAGTGATAACAAAGTGTATGATAACAGATGAAATAATGCATGCATGCGATACCGAATTCATAGCTTTTCATATACACACACAACAAGGGTCAGAAGAGTAGTAAATGTGTAATCACTTTTGTAAAGGGACCAAATTAATATCCTTAGCACTATGTCACCTACATGTGATGTCCATCCATACATATCTTTTAAACACATAAAATACACAACTTTAATACACTATATTTAAATTTGATTGACCAGGGGGGGGGGGGGGCTTTTGTCCTATGTGTAAATTTCATGGGGGGGGGCTTTTGTCCACCTTGTCATTTTAAGAGGGGGGGGGGTGGCTTTTGTCCGTATCCCCAAAATACTACCTTCAGTACCTTGTCTACATTTTGCAACTTATATGACGAATAATGTCTTACGCATTGAAATTTTCTTTAAGAGATTAGCATTTCATACATGTAATATGCTTTTAAACCATTATTTAAACATAATAAAGTTCATATTTTCCACTTTAAGAGATTGAAATATTTGTGTCTGAGGCATAATGTGCCTTTAAGTTTTGAGATATCAATGTGAAAATGAAAATTTATAGTTGGTTAGCCAATAGTGTATAAACCTGGTCAGTCTGCAGTGATGTGTAGACTGGTTCTAGGGGCGAAGAATATTCAATTTCCGTTCCAGAATTCTAGGAGATATTTTACATCCTAATGTCATATCAATGCAGATTTTTTAATGAAATTATATTTTGTCGAGGTGCATAAATTGAAGAAAAGGATGGCAAAGATGTTCAAGATTAAGGTTTATGTCTACTGTCAATGTCTCAAAATGAGACAGATGTAATGATACAAATCTGAGATGATTTTCTTATAATTTTCTTCATATCATTTTGGTTATTTGTTGTAATATGCCCTTACATAATTATTGTCTTGCTTGTTTTATTGGGGCCAATTTTATATTAAATATACAATTGTTGAAGACAAACATTGCAAACATTGGCTCCTAGAATGATTTTCGATATTGGCTTTATAGCTTATCTGAGCACAAAGTGCTCAAGTGTGAGTTTTTGTGATCACTATGTGTGCATTGTGTGTCTTGCATTCTTCAAAAAAATGGTGTCAAACTTAAAACAACATCTCCTCCTAGACCAATAGGCCAACATTGTTAAAACAGTACAAGAATGTTCTTGGCCTGAAGCTCTTTAAAAATTGTTCAAAGAATTCCTTTCCATGCTAAATTATGGTTGCCATGGCAACTGAAAGAGAAAACTTAAAAAGCTCCTTGTTTATTATGAAACACAATTTTACTTGAAGTTTGACTTATGCTAGTATTCATATGTGTGTGAAAGTTTTGTATTGTGACAAAGCTTCCATAAATTACTCCTAACTATGCATTGTTACATTGTTCTCTTGGTTTCTACAGGGCAATGTCACAAAGACCGTCACAATCGTTGTGATTGACAGCAATGCTCCACAGTGTGAGAAAAACACCACCAAGACAAACAAAGGTGTTTATATATGGGAGGCAACGGTTGCCGGAGTAATAAAAGAATTGCCATGTAAACTAGGAGATGGTATGATCACCCATTTATGTGACAAGCAGGGAAGATGGACAAATCTAAATCATACGGCATGTGGCTTCACCAATGAACTTACTAGAAAGTTACAAAGTCTTGCTGAGGTAAATAAAATATGTTGTACATGTATGTAGTTCAATATAGGAAAAAAACAAACATTTTTAACGTGTAATAAAAGTAAGTGTATTGATATGTCAAAGCTATATTCAAAATTTCCATTCTTAAATATTGCTTCTGAACCTTAGAATTTAAGCTAACTTTTGTATAAATATTGTCCAATTGTGTTTAAATGGCTATTGTTCTGTTAAGATTTTGATATACAATCATGCTTAATATTAAATTGTGTAATTTAAGTTTTTTACATTGATCTGGAGCTTGAAACCTTGAAATAATAAGTTGATTGCTTGAAATTATGAAAATAGGAATTTGGTACCACCCCTTGTTCATAACATTCTTGTTGAAGAGCCACTGTCTTTCGTGAAAGAATAGGTCATTACTTGCACAGATAACTGTGTTGGTGCACTGTAAACCAAACAAACAAACAAAGTTGCACAGATCTAAACGCACTAATAAGGTAAATGCTAGGTAATGAACCTGATATTGAATCAAACAGAACAAAACCATTAAAAAAATGAAATATGATGTTTGTACTAATGTATAAAAATTTTATGACATATTTTCAGAAGGACACAAATTCGTCCAAGATATTAAATGATGCGAAGAATCTAGAGAAGCTTGTATCTGCTCCACTGGTCAACGAGGAGGACCCCCTGTCCACCATTAATCCGGAGTATGTTGACCTTGCGTCTATGGCTATATATAGACTTTGTCAGCGAGCTTCACTTGGAGAGGAGGTAAATAAAGATATGATAGCACTTTATATGTTTGTTAATATGTCTTATTTGTTTGAGTATCTATTGTTGGATCAAACTATATATATGCCTGATACTATATAGGAATAGGATAATGAGACTATGTGGGGATATTTTTGTTGAATTTCAAGCCACATTTATCTGTCAAACTGATACGGCAACTTTCTACACTCTTCACTTGTGGAAGCAGACCCTAGGTGCAACTTGATGCGTGGTTTGTGGCATGAGAGGTTGCCACTAATCTTCCCTGCACTAACTGGATAGCATATTTATATGTATATTAATTTGACTTCCTGTATAACATTCCAATCAATAGAGATGAGATGTTGGTGACTTTATTTTATAGATATAACATTATGACAAATGGAATTCTGTAAACTGACTTTCAAAAAAGCATGACAGTAAGGTGACTGTAGTAAGGCTATAAGGAAAGACAAAGTAGTTACATTTTGAAGTATGTTTTGTTTCTTTACCTACGCCACCTAAATGAACCATGTTGGCGAGCAATGTGTTGTGCAATATTTTATGCATGTATATATTTTTGTTTACAGATTGTAAGGTCAGTGTTGTCAAGCACCAGTAAAATAATGAACATCAGCACTAGTATATTATATGAGGCACAGAAACAGAGAAAATCTCTCTCTAGGTAACATTACACGACTTTTTTCTGTCCTTATTCTGGAAATATGACTAATACAATTGTTGTTAGGAATTTTAGCAAACAGAGAAAGTATGTAAAGCAGTCTAACTTGTAAATATTGAAAAAAAAAATATATATATGCTGTTTACAACTTACTGTTTCAAAAGGAAAAGATTTTTAAATAACATTCATTTTATATGCAACTGTATATATATTTGATTGCATATGAATTAAGTGAATTAGAATTTTCTATCTATTTATATGGCAATTTGGAATTGTATGACAATTTGATTTGAGTTAAGGAAATTAAGCTGTCACTTGAAAATAATGGTAATTTTAGATGATACAATTGATAGACTAAAAGCTTTTGTAGATGATTTTCTTATCTAAGTATTTTAATGTAATTTTTAAACTAATTTTTAAGCTATTTATTCCATCTTATTATTTTTCGTGGAAACCGACAAAGATAGAAACTTAATTAGCCCGACTCTTTAGAAGAAATAGAAAACTATTAAATTTGTTAACACTTTATGTTTCCAAGAGATCATCTTTTATGATTTGATGTTACATACCAACATCAGAGATTGGAATTGAGAAAATTTCATTTCTCTGATAATGAGAGAATATTTTTCATTCTAAGCATTTAGGTCTATGTCAGTAATAGTGTAATAGATAACACTGATTTTGTGATTTTAGAATCTCTAAGGCCATTGAGAGCATACCAGGACAGTATCGGAAAGAGGACAAGTTCAGTCAGTCAGCAGAGTTCATCGTCATGGAAGCAAGGTCATATGCTGCAAGCGAGTTCAAAGGAGTACAGTGCAGTGGACTGGACCTCACATATGATGAGACTGCTCATAGATTGATACAGTCTGTGACTCGTATAGTGTTTGTGTGTAGTGAACCAGTCAACAATACTTCAAATTATGAATATCTGAAATGGGTAAGCTCATAATTGATCTTAAAACTGTTATTGCAGAGTCACAGTTTTTTTTTTGCTCATTCCATTGTTCTCCAGCCTTCCATGCTAAGAAAGTTTAAAAGCTTATTTCTGTCAGGGGTTGAAGATCATAGAGGACATGTTGCGTTTGCATCAAAATAGATGAACACTGAAAAGTTTCCTGTAATTGGTATCAGTCTGTCCACATTTAAGTTTCTATTGTCTTTTTTTCCCTTTCAGTGATGAAAAAGTCAAAACTTAACTCTTAATTTGTTATTGTTAAAGTTATTGGACTATGGGGAAAATAATTGATCGAACAACAGTAAAAGACGGCCTGAATTGAAAAGTTTTCTGGCTTTTTAAATATTGATGAAAAAACAGAAAATTATCCAAGAATGAGTATTATAGAAGGAGACAGTATTAGAGAGCGCTGGTTTTTCTGAATGTTTACATTTCATTAGAGGCAAATGCAAGCAGCCATTTAATTTGTGTGATAATTATCGTAACTGTGTGCTACATGCACAATTTCCTGTAACTGCCACAACGTTAAATGCTTTGTTTGCAGTGCACTCAGGGGTGAAGGCACTGATAAAATATAATTGTGAACCCGAGCTTTCTGACAGCTTGTGACAGATGAAAAATATTTCTTCTGCATAAATGTGTTTTGAAATTGTTTGGTTGATGAAAGGGGATGAATTGTCATAAACTGGTTAAAGCAGATTCGAAGCTGGTGCCTTGAAAATCCAAAGATATTAAATTAATGTAAATAATATGGAATTGCAGATATTATATTTGCTTATATGATAATGTTATGTTATAACTTTGTTTGGCTCTTGAGCTTATTAGTATTTTTGCTAACAAATATTACATGATGAAGGACGGTGTGCCAGTTGATCTATTGGTCTGCACTGATTGCCTGGAAGAATCTATTGCCGTATGCATGCTGTAGGTTAATCAAGATCAGCTTACCATAGGGGAGGAATAGAGTTTATTTTATAACCTAACAGCTAATTAAATATCTAGATATTAAATTTGATCATACATAATGGTGTTATTGAAATATACAAATTATATCTGGAACATCTCTAGAAAATGCAATGCCCCTGGGGTCAAATTAAATATGATTTGCTTTTTGAAGATTAAAATTGTTAAATATTAAAATGTAGCAAAGAGGAAGAATTTTTATCCTTTATTAAGATGGGGCATGATAAGTAAAGTATATTATAGGTGAAAAAATTTATCTCTTTGAAGCTGAGATGTTTATCTACAAATAAAAGCAGTATTAAAAAAAATGTTAAGTCAGATCACGTCCTAAAATGCTTAGTGTTTCTTTTAACTGTTTCATAGACTTGAAGGTATGTTAAAAGTTAGGAAAACTGTGTTATTTTGAAGACATTTTTGATGAGTTTGCTGAAATATGTTTACTAAGTGATAATTTTATATATACATGGGGAAATGATGTTTTCTAAAAAGCTGTGGTAATGCTACAGTGTATGTTATAGATGTATCTTTTGATATGGAAATGATAGATGAAGTGTTATATTGTCTATATTGTGTAATGGAATAAGTGCATAGGAATAAGTACCGGTGAATAATTCATGATGTGCAAGGCAAAGAGGGGGGGGGGACTGTATGTAATGGATCGTGCTGCAATATTGATGAAGGTTTTATAGAGATATGTAAGATATAGTATCAGTCTATTGACTTGTTAAAAAGCAAAATTGATAGATTTGAGAATTTATCCACATTCTAGTAAAAAAACAACAATAAAAAACACCATTTTTATGTCAAAAATATTTACAGAACTGCAAAATGCAATCTTTGCAAAATTTGTCTGACAAGGAGAACATTTAGTTCCCGTAAACCTTTTATTTTCTGTAACTAAAAAATTTATTAGCTTTTGCCACCAGAATAGAGCCAGACCAACCTGCACATGCCAGTAGTTTGACCAGGCTGTGTATTATATTGGTAGCTAAACTATTGTATGTTGACAAGCCAGCCCGCATAGCTCAATCGGTTAGAGCGCGAGACTTGTAATCTCGACATTGTGGGTTCGATTCCCGGGCTGGCCAACTAAAATTACTAATCAGTCTTTCGGATGAGACTTTAAATCGAGGTCCCGTGTATGGGTGCTTAAACACTTGGCACGCTAAAGAACCAGGAGAAGCTTCTGGAATTGGGGCATCTTTCTGTATCTGTAATTGCACTATCCTCCGAAAAATAAAATGACTAATACTCTTCTGGAGGGCTCGCCCATATGGGCAACCGGTGGCGAGTATAAATAAACGCAAATACACACACACACAGTATGTTGACATTGAAATCACTTAATTGTTAAATTTAAAGCAGGTTATGTCAGTTACTGGAAGGGTTAATAAAATATGTACATGTATATGGTAAAAAATTACCTTGTCTACATTCCATTCATCATTTTTAGGATATTAAAGTTTCAAAACATGTACTGACAGTATAGTGACTAGTGTAGACCACGACCAGATGCAACTGATGTGTCAGCTGTTCTTGGTCTGCACTGGTTGCATGGGTATAATAAGATGCCGCCAAGCTTTCTAAGGGTTTGCTCGCCAATGTATGGTCTCTTTCCCAAACACACACATTAAGTTTAAGGGTTTATGAATGGGTTTTCCATATCAAACTTAGCAGCCAAGAATATGTAGTCTTATCTAGTATATATTGTACTTAATTAAAGGGTAACATAGTTAAAAGGTAAATTTTGTTTGTATTAGGCATATTGTATTAATCTAAAGGCACGTTATGCCTTGAAATTTTGTAAAAGAATTTTTACTTCGTTAGAAAAGGCAAACATATTTAATTGAAGGCACATTATGCCTTAGAAAGGAATAAATATTTACTTCATTAGAAAGGGCAAACATGAATTAATAACCTTTGAATTATGGTTTCAGAGTAAGTTAGATAGATGCTTGTTTGCTTGAAGAAATATTGTTAAATGTTTGTCATAAAAGTAGGAGAATGTAAACAAAGTAGTATTTTGATGAAATACTAATCACAATACCATAACTGTACCAATTGCTAAAAAGTAACAGATATTGGCCAATGAGAAACTTTAAAGAAACGGTTAATAAAAGTGCACCATAAATAAAAAGATTTTCAGAAATAAAAACAAAAGCATTTCTGGGGCAGCATGTGCCTTTAAATAACGAAAATTAAGTGTTTTATTGTAAGAAATAATAAAGCTACAACAATTTACTTTTCTAAATATAAACATTAATAGAAGAATGATTTTAAATTTTTTATGTTCATTGTAACATTAACATTTGCATCATTTGTACAAGTTATAAATTCACCATTTTAACTCAAAGTTTTGATGTTATTTGATTTATGTAAAAAATACATCATTATGTTATTTGGTTTCATGTAAAAAATACATCATTATCTTATTTGATTTCATGTAAAAAATAGATCATTAGTCTTGTTTATATCAGAATCAAAGCAGAAATAAAAAAAGATCGCAAATATTCTTATTGGCTAAAGTTTCATTTCAAAAACAAAATTTTTTACGAAAAATTATTTTACCATGACAAGTTTACATAATATCAAAATTTCAAATTTTATCTTAGATTTTCAAAAATTTCAAAATATACTTTTTTTTACCTTCAGTTGATGTGAAAATTTGTTTCTACATTGAGATAGGCACATATTTTATGAAGTGATTAGGAAAATTTTGGAAAGAAATTTCAATGATGAATACAGTTATCATATTATGTTTTTTCTTGCCTAAGAGGCTTATCAGGCTTGGCATTTGTTTACAGAGAAAGTGTCGTAGATAACTGAACAAATTGGACAGATTTTGTATTTTATGTTTTTTTCCTTGCAATTGGTAAAATGTTGGGTTTTGTGAGATATTAATCTGTAAGGGAAGTTATCAGAATGAGAGGTATCATTGATGCATTAATGGAGCATAGAATGTCAAGAATGAAAGATATATATACATTTTACTACAGGATATAATCGTATATTATAATCGTGGGTTTGGTGCAAACTGGTTTGATCTTTTTTTTTTAGTCCAATCTTTTTTTGTATGCTTAACTAGGTCTTTCTTTACGCAGTCAAAATACCATGAGCTCCCTTTGTTTTTTCTTAAAAAAATTGATAAATTTGTTCTTTAAATTGGAAATTTTCTAATGGGAGTTTTCATCCAAAATATTTTGTCATGATTTTTAAAATATGAACAGTTAATCTTTAACTTTTACCGAAAGCAATAAGCCATTGCCATCAGTATTGGGCCAGGCCACTGTTGCTCAGTTTTTGTATTTAAATTGTTAAATGCCATAAACATCTGATAGATTGTTCATAATTCAAATGCATTACACAAATTCAGCAGTTTTGTACAGAATTTGTTTTATTGTTTGATTGTGTAGGAAGCTATAAATTTATAGACACATTCTCAAATCCTTTCCTGGAATCAGCCAGAACTAAGGAATCATTGCAAATTTTTTTCCTAACAGAAACAACGGCTAGCAAGTTAAGGGTACAAAGTAATACATAAAGTATCACAAAAAGTGAACTGTAGGCAGGTTCTTCTACTTTACAACTTTTACCACCATGTCACCAGGCTATTAGTGTCATTTCTTCAATCTCTGCTAGAGTCATTCTTTCTGCTTATGGCAGCCCACTTTATGGCACCACACAACTTTTGTTTTTTTTAATTTTTTATTCAATCTAATACTGTAAAAGTCAAAAGGCCACTATCTAGTTGTACTGGAGGAGGAAGATAAAAAAACATTTGGCTTTTGCTGTTGAAATACAGCAGACTTAGTCTTTATAAATTTATGAATGACTAAGGATTTTTTTGGGGGAGGAGGGGGAGAATAAAAGTATTAGATTTTTATAGGAGTATACCTGTCTGTTACAAAAACAACAACGCAAGAATATGCCAATCTGTATAACAATACAACATAGACTTTGAGTCTGACTGGAATAAAAACACAAGCCACATCACTCCCTTTTTAGGGGTCTAAAGGATTAATATATAAAGGATTAATTTTCTAAACTTCCGTTCTCAGACAGTTATATAATAAATATTCTATTACAGATGGGGCAGATTTTTATGTGTGAAAGGGGAGGGAAATTTGAAAAGAATAAATTTTGATATAGCCATATGGCTTCTATTTTAGAATATAAACTTTACATCATTAAAATTAATTTATTACAGATTATGTTGATGGGAATTATAGGAAAGCATACTTATGATTTTATTGGTTTTATCAAAGTTTATGTTGGAATTGAAAAAAAATAATTTTTTTTTAATAGGTATTGCTGAAAAGAAACCACGAACAAATGTTTTATGCTGGTTGCATTGTAAAAAGTGTTTTTAACAAATTTTGTGTATGTGTGTGTGCATAATTAATTCCACATTTCACATGTGGGGTATATCGTTATTTGACATTTGATCTAGGTGGCGTGTGTATCATTTTCTTTAAATCGCCCTTGTAGTACTCCACTTTGTTAAAACGTAGACCTTTATGGTTGGGGTCCTTTGTTAAAGATTTAGGGTCATATTACTCGATTATTATTTGATAAAATGATTTAAAAGAAAATATTGCTAAGCTACCTTGGTATGTGAGTGCAAATTGACCAGGTGAAGTGTGTTTAAATTTAAATTGTTGAATCGGAGTTTTATTATTTTGAAACGGAATATTTTCAAAAACTGTTGATTTCTTAATGTATTTATGAAATGAATGAAGTTAAATGTAGTCAGTTGAAATGAATCATATTAAATGTAGTCAATTTCTGCTTACTTAAGGAAATAAATGATGTTAAATGTAGTCAATTTGTACATACTTGAAACTTTTTGATTTTGATAAAGTTTCCTGAACAAATTATGCAAATCATACTTTTACCATATGCATATTTGATGAAAAAAATAAAAACAACTTAGGGATTGTTCTTCAAAACATTTTATTTTATCACATGATGAGTACTGTGTTTATGTTTTATTTTATAGCTTTTCATAATGTAATGTAAATAACTTGATAAAGGAATATTTGATATTTTTATTTGGTTTGGTTTTAACTCTTTCAACACAGAATATCTTAGGTGGACTTGTCCATTATTCAGTCTGGACAAAATCATTGATCATTTTCAAGGAAAATTTCAAAATGTGTACTAACAGAATAGTTAACAGTGCAGACCATGATCAGATGGCACGGACATGGCAGCTGATGTGGTCGGCACTGGTCATATGGGTAGAATCTGTTGCCACTAGCAAGTTTAGGTTTGAGTCACAGCAATACAGTAAAGGTTATTAGGGCAATTAACCAGCTTCATTGCCAGAGGAAGCCCTCGGGTGTCCCTCATTGCATTTTACATTCATGATTGGGCATTCCCGGCCTAGCATATGACAGAAATCTATCAATTTTCTTGACATGTATTGTATACACTGATTTGACTGTTTTGCATTTTCTCTCATTTTTATGCCCCCGCCATATAATGGCAGGGGCATATAGTGTTACCCTGTTCCGTCATTCCGTCATTCCGTCCTTCCGTCCTTCCGTCATCATCAGTTTCCGTTCATTATCTTAATAACCCTTGCACATATTGAACTCAAATTTGACATATGGATATGTCATGAGAAAATACAGGTCAAGTTCGAAATTGGTCATGGTTCGATGATTTTTGGCAGAGTTATGCCCCTTTTACATTGAAAATAATATGAAATTTTCAGTTTCCGTTCATTATCTCCCAAACGGTTCAAAACATTCAATTCAAAATTGACATATGGATATGTCATGAGAAAATACAGGTCAAGTTCGAAATTGGTCATGGTTTGATGATTTTTGGCAGAGTTATGCCCCTTTTACTTTGAAAATAATATGAAATTTTCAGTTTCCGTTCATTATCTCCCCAACGGTACAACACATTCAACTCAAACTTGACATATTGATATGTCATGAGAAAATACAGGTCAAGTTCAAATTTGGTCATGGTTCAATGATTTTTGGCAGAGTTATGCCCCTTTCACTTTGAAAATAATATGAAATTTTCAGTTTCCGTTCATTATCTCCCCAACCGTACAACACATTTAGCTCAAACTTGACATATCGATACGTCAAAGGAATGCGCAGGTCAAGTTCAAATTTGGTCATGGTTCGATGATTTTGGCAGAGTTATGCCCCTTTTACTTTGAAAATAATATGAAATTTTCAGTTTCTGTTTATTATCTCCCCAACAGTATTAAACATTCAACTCAAATTTGACATATTGATACGTCAAATGAATGCGCAGGTCACTTTCAAATTTGGTCATGGTTCGATGATTTTTGGCAGAGTTATGCCCCTTTCACTTTAAAAATAATATGAAATTTTCAGTTTCCGTTTATTATCTCCCCAACAATATTACACATTCAACTCAAATTTGACATATGGATATGTTTTTGGAATGCGCAGACCAAGTTTGAATTTGGTCATGGTTCAATGATTTTTGGCAGAGTAATGCCCCTTTCACTTTGAAAATGATATGAAATTTACAGTTTCTGTTCATTATCAACCCAACAGTGTTACATATTCAACTCAAAATTGACATATGGATATGTCAAAGGAATGCGCAGGTCAAGTTGGAATTTGGTCATGGTTCGATGATTTTTTGGCAGAGTTATGTCCCTTTCACTTTGAAAATAATATAGATACATCTTAGGAATAAGCAGTTTAAGTTTGAATTTGGTCGTGGTTCAATGATTTTAGACAAACTTATCTTTCCTGAATGTTGGAAAAATTTTGAACTTTCAGTTTCAGCACTCATACTTTTGTGGAAATGTATATAGCCATTATGTTGGCTACAAATATGCAATATGCTATTTTTAAAAGGTTAAGACTGAATAATTTCAGTGCCTTGAACATTGTATAAAAATGGTTAAGACTGAATAATTTCAGTGCCTTGAACATTGTATAAAAATGGTTTGTGTTAACATTGAAAAGTTTTAAGGGCTTTGAACTTAGAATGAAAAAAATAATTTGTGCAAACAAATTTGGAACTAAATATTATAACATTTGAAATTTTGGCTGCATGCGGGGGCATCCGTGGCATGATGACACATTTCTAGTTCCTGAATGACTTATCAACAGAGCTTTCTGAATTTACCCATTGTGTATCTATTTTATAAAGCCCCACTTCTCTGTCCCATTAAGTTTAAGATTTGTATTTTAACTGCATTAAGAATGAAATTTTTAATGTAAATACATTGTGATTGACCTCGTAAGGTAGCATTTTCTCATGTTGGCTCTAATTTCGTGAGTAAATACAGGGCTTTGTAAAAAAGGGCTGTATTAAAATAGAATACATTTGGAGTGTACTTTAAACAAGTTTAAATCTGAAAAATAAATATTGGTCATTTTAAAGTCGGGATTTCTGTAAGATTTCAGTCAATTAGAGGAATTTAAGTTACAGGTTGTCAGGTGAAAATTGTGTAGACAGAGAAATTTATACTAAAATGATGTAAAAGAAAGCTAGGATAAAATGTAGGAGAAATAAAAAAAAACTTGGGATATAAAAAAAATATATTTCTGGAATTATTTGTTTGTTTTCTGGAAGTAAGTTACCTTTTATATTCAATATTTTTGTTGCTTCATCAGACAAAATGTCATTGATATTTTTTTCTGCATGTTTTGTACTTGGTCATTGTAAATATTCTCTCAATAGGTGCTCTTGTGCTCAGCACATTTTGTCTTGCCAATTATGGTCAATTATCATAAGATAATACCCACTTGATCATCATGAACAAAATTACTACCCAGCACCAATAAACTATATATAACATATAATGTGCCGAATGCCTGTGCATTATGCCTGTAAAATACAATCTGTCAGACCAATTTTTTTCCGAATGTACATAAAAACATACAAATTAAACAAGAAAAACCATATTGTAATGATAAGAAATAATCTGTAATATAGAAATGTTCTCATATTATGTAAGATATTATCATTGTCTATTGTAGGAACCATTGACCTCTGTTTTAATTCCAAAGTCAGTTGTAAAACTACCACCACAACCAGAGAAGAAGGAGATAGGCAACCAGACAACAACAACAACTACTACAGCAGCACCTGGCCCCGACAGTAGTATATACTTCCAGTTTATATGGTACCAGAATGCTAACCTGTTCCCTGTTGCTAATGGACGGCACGAGGACCCCGTGCTTCATGGGAAATCCTGGAACGTTATCAGCTCAGTGATTTCTCTATCCATGTGTAAGTAAATGTTGTTTGGTTGTTGTTTTTTCATTGTTTCTGAAATAAATCGTGTAAAAGCCAACTCGGGGGGGGGGGGGGGGGGGCACTTTTTTTCTGAAATAAATGTAGGAGCCATCTACAGAAGCTTTCCTCCACCATTAAATGTTGGATGACACTGTAGAAATATTATAATGACTATGACATAAAACACCAAAAAAGCACTTTTATTAATGAACATTCTGAGCTATTGGTTTTGAACTCTTCAAAGGTTTTTGTTCAATACTTTAATATGAGGCAGCTTTATATATGCAGCTGATCTGTGGTCCGACAAAGGTACTTGCTTTTACCTAGAATAATACACTGTAAATGAGGGGGGGGGGGGGGCTCATTTTTTCCGTTACCACCAGTCCAGCACAGATGCTAAGTCACCAGTAGTGTTGGTGTTTCTTATGAATAAAGGAGTAAATTATCAAACTTTTGTAAGCATTTAACAAGGTTTTCATGAAACTATACATTATTATTCAATAGTTTTAATTTCTTTATGTTTTTATCATTCATTTATATCTATTATGCTTGGAAAATCTATGAACTTGAAATCTATGTTATAGATGTAATATACTGGATAATATATGGAAATATACACACATTTTATTAACATTAATGTGTTTGTATAAATGTGTATATTTCAATTAATTAAATGTATGCAATATACCTATATATTACTTACCTTCAATTTCATAGTTTTACCCTCCAGTGTTGAAAGTATAAAGTACAACTGCACCAGATATAGAGTGAAATTATCTAACGTTCTCTGCATGAACTAGATGTATATCTGGTTAAAACAATATACCTGAGTTCCATTTCAAATTTTATCACAAAAAGTCATATTTTGTCTGTGAGATAATTTTATTGAAGTACAGTCGATAAGATATTGGAAATATTCAAACATTAGGAAAATAAAAGTTTGTTTTCAATTTTTCTCTGGCAAAGGTTTTTTGCACCAAACATTAAAAGAAGTGTTTTACACAAATCTTATGTAATCAAATGTTGACAATTTGCCAGTTAATGCCAGGTGTGGATGAATTTTTGGTAGAAAAACTTCAGCAGTATTCTCTAGTTAACATTAGCATGAAGTTTTGTGTAACAATTTTTATAGGAATTTTTTTCGCTGATATATATAGAATATACCTGTAGGTTGATATGTGTATTAAATACATGTATATTTTAACATTAAGCAACACATGTATGGGGTAATGAGTAAAGTCGTTTGGTACTTTTCAATGATTATGTTAAAAAATACCATTGAATTGCTACCCAGCTGAATGTGTGAATTTGACTTGCCCTGCTTTGGATTTGGAATTTTCCAATAATAGTTTTAGTAGCTTTAGTTTACTATATCTTAAAAGAAAAAATGAGTAACCAAGACTATATTTTATTAAACGCACAGTTGTGCAGGAAGTTCAGCTTGGCAGTTAACTGGTGACATAGACAAGCCAAGCTGTTTTCTGATAACATAGTCAAGTAAGGCTGTATACCAGTGGATAGGCAAGCCAGGCTGTATACTTGTGGCATAGTCAAGTCAGGCTGTATACCAGAGGCATAGTCAAGTCATTCTTTGTTCCTCTGGAATAGTCAAGTCAGGCTGTATTCATTTTGCATAGTCAAGTCAGTATGTATACCAGTGACATAGTCAAGTCAGACTGTATACCAGTGGCATAGTCAAGTCAGGCTGTATACCAGTGGCATAGTCAAGTCAGGCTGTATACCAGTGGCATAGTCAAGTCAGACTGTATACCAGTAGCATAGTCAAGTCAGACTGTATACCAGTGACATAGTCAAGTCAGGCTTTATACCAGTGACATAGTCAAGTCAGACTGTGATACCAGTGGCATAGTCAAGTCAGACTGTATACCAGTAGCATAGTCAAGTCAGGCATAGTCAAGTTATGCTGTATACCAGTGGATAGGCAAGCCAGGCTGTATACTTGTGGCATTAGTCAAGTCAGGCTGTATACAGTTGGCATAGTTCAAGTATTCTTTGTTCCTCGGTGGAATAGGTCAGTAGGCTGTATTCATTTTGCATAGTTCAAGTCAGTATGTATATACGCAGTGTCAAGTCAGGACTGTATACCAGTTGGCATATCAAGTCAGAACTGTATACCAGTAGCATAGTCAAGTTCAGGCTTTATACCAGTGACATAAGTCAAGTCAGGCTGTATACCAGGTGGCATAGTCAAGTCAGGACTGTATACCAGTAGCATAGTCAAGTCAGACTGTATACCAGTGAACATAGTCAAGTCAGGCTTTATACCAGTGACATAGTCAAGTTCAGACTGTATACCAGTGGCATAGGTCAAGTCAGACTGTATACCAGTAGCCATAGTCAAGTCAGGCTTTATTACCAGTTGACATAGTCCAAGTCAGACTGTATTACCAGTGGCATAGTCCAAGTCAGTGCTGTATACCAGTAGCATAGTCAAGTCAGGCTGTATACCAGTAGCATAGTCAAGTTATGCTGTATACCAGTGGCATAGTCAAGTCAGTCTGTATACCAGATATTACATATCTAACACTAAGCCTGCTTGCAGCAACACGGTCTATCCATGCAACCATTGCAGACCAAGATTATCCAGCACTTCTGTACTGTCACATCATATGCGTCACCCACTTTTTAAACCCAAATTTCAGTTTTTTTCATATTTTTTAAATTTTTTTCCCCCAAAAAATTTTTTGGAAAAGGGTTTATTTCTTCATTGAAGGTAGAAAGGGTAAAATTTACCGGTAGATAGGGGAATGAAACAGGGCCTTTCCAAAGATTTCATAAATACTTTTTTTTGGAAAATTTAAAAAAATGTTTTTTTAAAAGCATAAAATTTGTAAAAGGAAAACCAAAAGGGAAAGAAATTTTTTAAAAATTTTATCAAGGGCATTTTTGAAAACCCTGAAAAATTTACCAAAAAAAGGAGGTTAAAAAATATATTTTTTCAAAAAAAAACCCTTACTTTTGTTAGTAACGTAGTAAAATATTGTTTTTTAAAAAACTAAAAATTTTTAAATCATTTATCGAAAAAAAAAAACATGTAAATTTTTTAAATTTTTTAAATCTTGAATCTTTTTACTTTTTTTTTAAAATTATTAGTACATTTTTTTTCAATTTTTGATTTTATTGACTTTACTTGGTTGATTTTTGGGAAAGGCATGCTGTTTTTAAGCAGGGTTTTTAAATTTTCCCGGATAAGAAAGGGTTTAAAAAAAAAGAAAAAAAAATGTAAATAACGGGGGATAATTTAGTTTGATTTGGGGAAAGTTAAAAAAAATTTTAAAAATTTTTGATAATAAAAATTTTGAAAATTTATACAAAAGAAATTTTTAAAACTTTTGACAGTTTAAAAATAAGTTTTGTGCTTTTTTTGTAAATTAAACAGAAATAAAAAATAAAAGTTTAAATTTCTTGCCAGTAAATTTTTCAATTATTTTATTGAGTACCTTTAAAAGGGGAAAAAAAATTTAAAATTTTTTTCCATTTAAACACCCCCCCCCCCCCCCCCCCCCCCCCCCCCCCCCCCCCCCCCCCCCCCCCCCCCAAAAATGATATTTTTTTTACAGAATGTTTTAAATTAAAAATAAAGGGTACCCCGTTTATAAGATAAATTTTAATGGGTTTCAGGGGTTTATAGCTTCCCCCCAAAATGTTTTATTGAAAAAAAATTTTTTCTGTTAAAAAGCTTTACATGAAACTTTGTGTCAAAAAAATTGAAATTTTTAATTTACATAAGTAAATCACGCGGGGAATAAGCCCCCGAATTTTTTTTCAGAGTTAATTTTTAAAACTCGGGGGTTTTAAAATTTTACTTTTACCATTTCTTCAATTTGGGACCTTTTTTCCAGAATTTTTAGGGATAGAGAAATTTAAAATTAAGTTTTTAATTTTAATTTTTATTTGGGGGGGGAAAAAAAGAAGGTTGAATTACGGGAAAAATCAGAAAAATTTCTTTTGGGGAATTTGTTATCTTTTAACCCAAAACTGCTGTTTAAAAATTTTAAATTGTTTTTTTTGATGATGTTTTTTTTTAAAACAATGATTTTTCTGGGGATAGTTTTTTTGTTTGAAATTTTTTTTTTGGTTTTTGGGTTTTTAAATTTTTTTCTATTTGCGGGAAAATTGTTTTTCAAGTGTTAAGGGGATAAAACAGATTTTTTTCCCTTACATTTTTGGGGGGTTTTTTTTTGATGGTTTAAAATTATGAAAACGGGTTTTACGTTTTTTCATGGAAAAAAAAAATTTTTGAGATCCCAATTTTGGTTTGACAGTTTTTTTAAAAAGCGGGCCACATTTGTTTTTAAATAAAATTTACCAACCTTAAACCCAAAACCCTTTTTGGTTTGGTTTGGTGTGGGTTTGGGTTTTTACTCGGAAAAAGGGAAGAAAGGGCCACTTTGGGAATTTTTAACCAGAGACATGTCAGCCACAGCTTTGGGTTCCCTTTGGGCAGGATTTTTTTCCCAAACATTTTAAACCAGTGTTAGGCGCTTTCTTTTTCCCAAAAGTAACTGGAAAAACCTTTCGTACAGGGCCAAAAGGCAGAAAATTAAATTTGTGCAAATTTAAACTGTAAAAAAGGGTTTTTTATCATTTACAAAAAAATGCCCCTGCACCTTTCCCCAAAATTTAAAAACCCTTGGGTCACCCCAATTCACCAAAAGGCCCCCAATTTGCTCTCCCTTTTTTAAAGGGCAATTTGGACGGAAAATTTAAACCCCAACCCTTTCTTTGGCAAAAACACAAAGATAAAATTGCCCCAATTTTTTTAAATTTTTCTTTTTTTTTTGCTTTTTTAAACCATTTTTTCAAGTTAAAAATTTGGGTTTCATTTTTCCCATGTATTATTTTTTTTCCCCAAATTTTTCGGGAACAAATACCCGGAAAAAAAGAAATGTTTTGATTTTAAAGCACCATATTTTAAGGAAGTGTTATCTCAAAGGCATTTTTTTAAAGCGGGTTACGGGAAATCGTTGGACACGGGGTGTTTGTGACATCACCCGTGCTTGTTTTCCCTAAAAATATTTGTAAGAACCCCTAACGGGACACTTTTAAAAAAGAAAATTTTCTTAATTTGTGGGGAGAGAAAAGAGGCCAATCAAAAAAAAAATTATCCCCCAACCCAAAATTCTTTTTTAAACCCTTGTTAATTTTTCTTTTTGAAAAAAGGGGAAAATTTAGTTTGATAATATAAAAGGTCTTTGTTGTAGTACTGGATAAAAAAATTTGAAATTTTAAAACGAGAAATCGGGAAAAAAAAGTGCAGCCAGTCATTTTAATAGTTTTTCATTGACATTTCTCCCTCATAATGTATAATTTTTTCATGTTTTTTTAATTTAAAAAACTTTAAAAAAGTGAGCGGGTTTTTTTTTTCCAGAGGGTATTCAGATTTTTATTTTTTTTGGTTTATTCTGGTAATTGCGTTTTCCCACTGTTTTCAAAAAAATTTTTAAAAATTGTAAAAAATGAGGGGACTGTGGAAATGGGGTTTTTTTTATACATGTGTATTTTTTATGTTGAAGTATTTTAAAACAATTAAAAAATTCAAAAAAGGATTTATTTTTCCCCGGGGCCTTAAAAATTTTTTTTTCTGATTTCTTTTCATTTTCATAGAATTTAAAAAAAAAAAAAAGGAAAGAGGGGAAAATTAAATGTGAAAAAAAAAAAAAAAGGGGGAAATTTAAAACTCATTTAAATTTTAAAAAATTTAAAAGGGAATAATTGTGTTATTATTTCAAGGGGGATTACCCCAAAAATGGGTGGGGTTTAATATTTTTTGCTAAACATTGGGAAACATGGGAAATTTAAATTTGGGATTGGAATTTTCTTTTGCCACAAATTAGTGATCTTTAAAAAATTTGGAATTAAAAAAAAGTTTATTTTTTTTTTATTAAAAAATTTTTTGGCATGGGGAGGGGTAAAATCAGATTAAAGCCTTTTAAAAGAAGGGAAGTAACTGATATTTTATTTTGTTATTGCCCGTGAAGGATGGGGAATAACTGAGAAAATTTTGCCCTTCCAAAAAATTGTTTATTAAAATATGGAAATTTTCTTTTGGGGTTTATTTTCTTTATTATTGTAAATATTGGGGAGAAAAAACTGAGAAAAATACTTCCCAAAAAAATTTTTTTTTTAAAGGGAAAAAAACTCATTTCTTTTTTTACTAAAATTTAAGTTTGGCTAAAATTTTACAAAAAGGGCCCATAGAAGATTGTTTTTTGAAAAATTTTTCCCCTCTACAAGGGAAAAATTTGGTGGCCTGCAATTTCTGGGACTACAATTTCTTTAAAGGTCAGGGTTTTTTTTTAAATAGAAATTAATTTCCCCTTTTTAATCGGGAAAACTTTTAATTTAGTTTTTTAAAATTTTTTTGTGCAGGGAAAAAAAAAGAAATTACTTTTTTCTTATTCAAAAAATATTTCTTTTTGGCATTTATTTTAAACAAAACCTTTAGAAAGGTTTTCAATATTTTTTAAGAGTTTTAAAATTGTTGATTTTTTAATTTTCTTACACCCATTTCGTTTGGTTTAAAAAAAAAAAAAAAAACCAGACCCTTTTAAAAAAAAATGGAAAGATTTTAAAAATGTTTTTTGATTATTTTAAAAATTTTTGCACTTTCCCGAAAAAAGAATTTTTCCATGATTTTGTTTGTTTATTCTTTTCCCCTTGCTAAGAAATTGGGGCCCAAAACACCTTTTAAACTGTGCCATTTTTTTTAAAGCTTTAAAAAAAATTGCCATTTTGAATTTTCTTTTTACCTTATATTTTATGCTTTTGGTCTTTTTTTAAAAATTTTTTTTTAAAAGTGTTATGTTTGTAAAAATAATTTGCTGCCCCAGATGACCAAGGGCAATATTTATTTTATGTTTTGGGGGGATGTTTTTCATGGAAAATTTTAGATTTTTTGGGATGGCGCCAAAAATGGTTTGTGTTAAAAAGCGGAAAGGAAAAAACTTTTTGGTCCCCAAGGGCCCCTGTGATCATCTCACAGCTTTTTGCTATTCTAGAGGTATTGTGTAAATTTTTTGTATTTTTCCACAAAAAGTCCTAAAATAAAAATTTTAAAGCTTACTCTGTTTGTTAAATTTGGGAAAAAATATTTATGAATTTGAAAAAATTAAATTGGGAAAAAATTTTAAAAAAATAAAACTATTTTATATAAATAACCAAAATTAAAGAGGGCCCAAAAACCCCTAGGCTTACCCCATACCAAAAATTTCTTTTGAGGATGATCTGGAAAGTCAATTTTTGACCTTTTGTAGTGGTTCCTTTTACTTTAACCCCTTTTTGCCCAGAATTTTGGGCAAAATAAATTCTAACCCTCCGGGCTACTGCAGACCAAGATCAGGGTGGGGGTCTATGCGTTTTTGATTTTGGTTTTAAATGTTTGCTATTAGTGAAACAAACTTATTTTTTAAAATTTCCCTTAAAATGGTGGGGGTTTGGTTTAAAGGGCAAAATTTTTAAAACAGGTTTAAAGGGACCAGACTAGGGGATTTAAGCCCCATTAAAATTTTTAAAAAATTTTAAAAAAAAATCCCTCAGTTCCCAAATTTATATATCAAAAAATTTGAAAAAAAACAAGGGGTTTATAGGAAAAAAAAAAACTCCCTTTTAAAAACCTTTAAAAATCAAAAATTTCGGGGACAAGACTTGATGAATAAAAAACTTATATTAATTTTATATCAGACTTAATTTTAAAAAGGCAAAAGGGTTAAGGCATTGTTTTAAAAAACTTCCCTATTATTTTTAAAATTTAGACTTTATTTTTAAAAAGGGGGTTTTGGTTAAAAAGGCCCTTTTAAAAAAAAACTCAAAAATCATTTTATATTTAGAAAAATTTTTAAAAAGGGGATAAAAGGTTAATTTCATTGTAAATAAAAATCATTTTTATTTTTATATTTTAGAAATTTTTTAAAAGGGATTTGGTTTTAAAGGGATTTGTTTTAAAAAGAACCCCTTAAAAATTTATTTTTAAAATTTAGACTTATTTAAAAAAAATAGGTTAAAGGGGCATTTTTAAAAAAAAAACTCATAAATTAAATTTTATATCAGACTTATTAAAAGGCATAGGTTAAGGCATTGTAAATAAAACTCATTGAGAGTTTAAATAATTAAGTTGACAAGATTTTATAGATAAAACTCATTACATATTTATATCAGATTTATTAAAAGGGTTAATGCAATATAGATGAAACTTATTGAGAGGTGACATTGCTATTTGAGGGTAAACATTGCTATTTGAGAGGTAAACATTGTTATTTGAAAGGAAAACATTGTTATTTGAGAGGTTAAATATTGCTTTTTTGAGAAGTAAAACATTATTTGAGAGGGTAAATATTGCTATTTTGAGAAGTAAAACATTGTTATTTGAGAGGTAAACATTGTTGTTTTAGAGGTAAACATTGCTATTTTGAGAAGTAAAACATTGTTATTTGAGAGGTAAACAGTGTTATTTGAGAGGTAAACATTGTTATTGAGAGGTAAACATTGCTATTTGAGAGGTTAAACATTGCTATTTTGAGAAGTAAAACATTGTTATTTGAGAGGTAAACAGTGTTATTTGAGAGGTAAACATTGCTATTTTAGAGGTAAACATTGTTATTTGAGAGGTAAACATTGTTATTTGAGAGGTTTAAATATTGATAACTTTTGAGAAGTAAAACATTGTTATTTGAGAGGTAAAAAACATTGTTATTTTAGAGGTTTAAAACATTGTTACTTTGAGAGGGTTAAAACATTATTATTTGAGAGGTTTTAAACATTTGTTATTTGAGAGGATTTAAATATTGATAATTTTTCAGGATGAGAGTGAAGTAAGAGCTAACATTGTTTCAGATGATTGGAGATAGTAGGTTTGTATATAAGGCAGCTGTATATGTTTCTACTGTGTTTTGATGGCTGGTTCATCATTACATATTGTCTCATTGCTTCAAAGTAAGTCCAGTCCGATGTTAGAAATTAAAGAGCCGCGATCCATTGACCAAAACCAACATAATGTGAGTTTGCGACCAGCATAGGATCCAGACGCCGGAGCCCTGCGCTTTCTGCCGCAGTCCTGATCAGGATCCATGCTGTTCGTCCTTTACCAACTCTATTACAAGTAGAGAAACTGATAGCATACAGAATGGATCCTGATTAGACTGCACGGTTATGCGCAGGCTTTGGTCTGGATCCATGCCTGGTCGAGCATCGCAAACCCCCATCTATGTTGGTTTTGTGTGAACGCGGCCTTTCAAATTTAAAATTTTTATATTAATTTTTTCAATTTTGTATTTACGCCTCTTTTAACGGGTTTAAACCTGCTGAAATTTGTGGACACATTGGACTTGTCTGGGCCTTTTTTAATTTTGGAAAACTATCCATTATCAGTTCTGGGATTTATCCCAAGATAAAAAATACAAGTTGCATACAGACAGGCTTTCTTTAAATGGTTTGAAAAGGGCTAATCGTTTTTTGGTTACAACAGTATAAAGGATTTAAAATATTTATATGAATCGATTACTTGCAATCGATTATGTACATTTCTCTTGTGTTCAAGTTAGCTGCCTGGTTTGATTGTGTAAGAAATTCCCTTGTGAAAAAAAGACTACCCATCAGATTATTGTTATGCTTTTGTAGCCAAATTATAAATTCTGTTCCCAAATGCAGAAAATTGTAATTCTGATTATTATCATCAAACAAGATATTTTTAGTTTGTTTATAGATTCTGTTGAGAAATTTACCTTTTTCTCTTGTGAATACTGAAATGACCTGAGTAAATGACCTGTTGTTTTTTGTTTCCAGGTTTTTGAATATACCACGTAAGATGAAGCACTCTGTCATCAACATCTGTGTCAGTGTTCTGCTGCTGATTATTGGCTTCACTATGGGTATAAAACGTACGGATCATGAGAGGGCTTGTCAGATTGTCGGGATAGTGTTACATTATCTCTCTATGGTCGCCATATTCTGGTTTACAATTACAGCAAGGTAATTTACAACTATCATACTCATGGTAGAACTGGTTTTGCTTCAATTGGATTCTTTTTAAAAATATTTGTGAATCAATTTCCTTACATCTTTGACATGGTCTGTCACTTGTTTAGCAAACATGTAAAGCAAAATGGAACCTTAAACGTGTCTATCTGATAAATTGTGCATAATATGCACAAAAGATTTTGTTCAATTTGATATTTAAAGCACAATAATTTTAGTTAATAATTGTGATAATGGAAAACTTTATCAAACAGACATGTTCTGAAACAGTTTCTGTTTCAAATCGAACAGTTTCTGTTTCAAATCTGACAATAAAATAAAGGTGGCAGCATGGCCTTGTGATTAATCTATCTAGGGATCACTAGCCATGTGGGTTCAAGCCCCTGTCCAGGGCAAGCCATTGTTTCCTAGAGCAAGAAACTTTACACTCGTTGTTTAGTACTGGTTGGTTCCAGGAGCAGATTCGCCTGTGTCTATTAGCTTATAAGTTCCTATAAAATCAAAGTAATATAAATTCTCTATAAAGTAATACTATTTTATGCTATTATACATTACACATAATTATGTTCCCATGAATTTTTTGCTGAGAAAAACCCTGATCATTTTTATATGCAGCAACATGTTGAAGAAGTTTACAAAGGCGGAGAAGCCACCACCACCACCTGCTGACTTCCCGATGCCTTTACCACCCAAACCAATCATCAGGTTCTACCTGTTGGCCTGGGGTGTGCCTACAATTATCTGTGGTATAACTGCTGCAGTCAGCTTCGATTTCTACGATGAATACGATTAGTAAGTTAAACTGTAGTCAAGAAATTTATCTCTTTTAAAGCTAATTGTGATAATGACTTAAATTGTAGTGAAGAAATTCATTTTTCTTTTATTAGCTCGACTTTTTTTTTTGAAAAAAAAAATGAAAGGATTCTTACAAAAGGGGCGGAAAGGTTGCCGTTGCCGTTTTTCCCTTTCCCCCCCGAAAATTTTACCCGGTCATGCAACTTTTTTTTTCTTTTGTATTGTCTTTTATTACTTGGCCCCAACAACCCTTGGGGGGAAAACCTTTTCATAGACCCCACTAACCTTTCCCCTTTAAACCATAAATTTAAACCCCCGACCCTTTAAGGGTTAAAAATCCAATTTTTTTCTTGTTCAAAAGCTGTTATTTTTGGCTGTAGATTTTGTTATTTTTTAAAGGGTTGTCTTCAAACCTTTTAAAAAATTTAAAAATTTAAGGATATTTTTTAAAAAATAACCAGCCGACCTTTTACCCTTTATATAAATGACCTTTACTTTGAAGGGCAAATTTTTTGAAAATTTTTTATTTTTTGGCTTTTCTTTTGTAAGTTTTTTTTATTTTTGAATGGTTGTCCTGAAAACTTTAACAAAAATTTCAAAAATTAATTTTTTAAAGATTTTTACCGGGGAAAACCTTTACCTTCACACCCTTTAAAGACATTGTTTTTAAGGGGCAAATTTTTGAAAAATTTTCATTGTTTTTGGGGGTCATGCTGTAAATTTTATTATTTAAGGGTCAAATTCCCTATTTTTAGGGGAAAATTCTTAAAAAACCCAAACCCTTTTTGTTTTTCAACCCCAAATTGCTTGGGGTTTAAAAGAAACCCTTTACTTGAAGGTTTAAAATTACCCGAATTTTTTTCAGAAAAAGGGCAGTAAATGGCCATATTTTTAAAAATTATTGGTTGTGTGGTCTATTTTATAATATTTTCAACCAAAACAAAAACTAAAAATTTTGTATTGTTTTATTTATAGAAATTTCCCTCATTGTTTTTTATTTAGGAAATTGGGTCATTTTTTTTTTTGGGGGTTTTTTTTTATAGAAATGCGTCATTGGTTTCTATTTTTAGAGATTGCATCATTTTTTTTACTTTTTAGAAATTGCATCATAATTTCTTTTTTTAGAAATTGCATCATTTTTTCTATTTTTAGATATTGCGTCATAATTTCTATTTTTAGTAATTTTTAGAGATTGCATCATTTTTTCTATTTTTAGAAATTGTGTCATAATTTCTATTTTAGAAATTGCGTCATAATTTCTATTTTTAACCAGGTTTTCAATTTTGAAAATCCTGGTTATTAGATTGGGGTTATGGCGGGCGGCGATGGGCGGATGGGGATGGGCAGATGGGCGGATGGGCGGATGGGCGTGCAAACGAA
The DNA here is from genome assembly GCF_026571515.1 of Ruditapes philippinarum. Lineage (NCBI taxonomy): Eukaryota > Metazoa > Mollusca > Bivalvia > Venerida > Veneridae > Ruditapes > Ruditapes philippinarum. The sequence continues at coordinate 71,341 of NW_026852987.1, forward strand.
ATTGTGTCCCCTCTGTAACTCTTCAACCCTTTGAAGAATTTTGATGAAACTTCAGAACAAAATGTTTACCACATCAAGAATGACGTGCAGAACGGGATGGGCGGCTGGGTCCCAAGGGCAAAGGGCCAAATGACATTAAATTGAAAATCCTGTTTCCCTTTTAAATCTTCCCAAACCCTTTTAAGAATTTTTAATTTAAAAATTTGACAAAAGTTTCCACGATCAAAAATGACGGCGGAAGCTGTTTCCCCATGGGTTGGGTCCAAGGGCAAAGGGCACAGTGACAATTTAAAATTTAAAATCCTGTCCGCCCTGTAACTCTTTTAACCCCTTTTTAAGGGAAATTTTTATGAAATTCAGGGCAAATGTTTAACCCCATTTAAGATAAATGGGAGGAAAAGCAAATGTTTTGCATTTTTCTGGGGGGGCCCCAAAGGGAAGGTCACAGGGCCCTTGGGGGCCCATGGGGGGGGCGGGGCCGTCAAACGAAAATTGTGTCGCTCTGTTAACTCTTCAACCCCTTTGAAGAATTTTGATGAAAACTTCAGACAAATTTTACCACATCAAGATGACGTGCCAGAACGCATGCTTCCGCCATGGCTGGCTCCAAGGTTCAAGGTCACAGTGACATTAACAATTGAAAATCCTGTCCGCTCTGTAACTCTTCAACCCTTTGAAGAAAATTTTGATGAAACTTCAGACAAATGTTTACCACATCAAGATGACGTGCCAGGAACGATGTTCCGGCATGGCTGGGCTCCAATCAAGGTTCACAGTGACATTGGGCGGATGGGCGGGGCGGGCGTCAAACGAAATTGTGTCCGCTCTGTAAGCTCTTCAACCCTTTGAAGAATTGAGTGAAAACTTCAGACAAATGTTTACCACATCAAGAGATGATTTGACAGAAAGCCCATGGTTCCGCATGGCTGGAACTCCCAAGAGTCAAAAGGTCACAGTGATACCATTAACATTGAAAATCCGGTCGCCCGCTATCTGTAACTTTCCTTTTTCCAACCCTTTGAAGGAATTTTTGATGAAACTTTCAGACAAAAATGGAATGTTTAAAAAAAACAAAACCAATCAAGGATGAGTCGCCAGAAACGCATGTGTCCGCATGGCTGGCTCCAAGGTCAAGGTACAGTGACATTGGGCGGATTGCGGCGGCGGGCGTTCAAACGAAATTGTGTCCGCTCTGTAACGTCTTCAACCCTTTGAAGGGAATTTTTGAATGAAACTTCAGACAAATGTTTACCACATCAAGATTGACGCTGCAGAACGCATGTTTCCCCGCATGGCTGGCTCCAAGGTCCTCAAGGTCACAGTGACATTAACATTGAAAATCCTGTCCGCTCATGTAACTCTTCAACCCTTTGAAGAATTTTGATGAAACTTCAAGACAAAATGTTTACACCACATCAAGATGACGTGGCAGAACGCATGTTCCGCATGGCTGGCTCCAAAGGTCAAGGTCACAGTGACATTAACATTGAAAATCCTGTCCGCTCTGTAAAACTGCTTTTCAACCCTTTTTTAAGAAAAATTTTGATGAAACTTCAGACAAATGTTTTTACCCACATCAAAAGATGACCGTGCAGAATGCATGTTCCGCATGGCTGGCTCCCAAGGTCAAAGGTCACAGTGACAATTAAAATTGAAAACCGTGTTTTAACATGATTTTAACTTGAATTTTTGGCAAGTCAAATCATTATCATCTTTGGAGGTAATTTTTTTAAAAAGATATGATATATTATTTTCATGTCTCTTTGTAATTTTTTCATTATACAAATTTTCAATATAATTATAGTGAACAAATTCTTCTGTGCTTGAACTCGCTTCCTACATTTTCTTCAAACGGATTTTGTTTTCAAACTTTCACAGAAGCTTTGTCATTCAAGCACTGCCACATATTGTCGGGGTTTTGTGATTGGATAGGTTTTTTGACCTAAATTATGGCCCTTTGTTTTTTTCCTTATACATAATATTATAAGTGAACACTTCTTTCAGGGCAATTCCTCCTACATTTATTCATGTTTTACCATTGCACATAGTTACCATTGTTTTGTTGCTTGTTATTTGTATTTCAAAATACAACATATTTATCTACAATGGTGATAATTGAAAAACCTGGTTTCATGGCTATTGCCATGTTTTCTTGGGTTAGAAATTGCGTTCATTGGTGCTATTTTTAGATATTGCGATCATTTTTTCTATTTTTAGAAATTGCGTCATAATTTTATTTTTTAGTATTTTTTTTTAGAGATTGCATCATTTTTTCTATTTTTAAGAAATTGCCGTCCATTAATTTCTCATTTTAAGAAATTGCATCATTTGGTTGCTATTTTTAGAAACTGTGTCACTAATTTCTATTTTTTATAAATTGCGTCGTAATTTCTATTTTTAAGAAATTGCGTCATAATTTTTATTTTTAGTATTTTTAAGAGATTGCATCATTTTTTCTATTTTTAGAAAATTGCGTCATAATTTCTATTTTTAAATTGCATCATTGGTTGCTAATTTTTAGGAAACTGTGTTCATAATTTTCTATTTTTATAAATTGCGTCGTAAATTTTATTTTTAGAAATTTGCGTCAAATTGGTGCTATTTTTTAGATATTGCGTCATTTTTTCTATTTTTTAGAAAATTGGCGTCATAATTTCTATTTTTTGGTATTTTTAGAGATTGCATCATTTTTGGCTATTTTTAGAAATTGCGTCCATAATTTTTCTGTTTTTTAGAGTAATCATGCATCATTGGTGCTACATCATAAAATTTTTTTAAGAATTTGCCGTCATTGTTGCTATTTTTAGAAAATGCGTCATTGTTTCTAATTTTAGAGATTGTGTCCCTTTTTCTATATTTTTAGAAAAATTGCGTCATCAATTTCCTACTTTTTAGAAAAATTGGCGTCATTTTTTCTATTTTAAGAAATGTTGCGTTCATTTTTCTATTTTTAGAAATTCGCGTCATAATATTCTAAATTTTTAGAAATTGTGCGTTCATTGGTGCTATTTTTAGAAATTGCGTCATTTTTTCTATTTTTTAGAAATTGCGTTCATGATTTCTATTTTTAGAAATTGCGTCAAATTTTTTCTATTTTTAGAAATTGCGTCTATTGGTGCTATTTTTAGAAAATTGCCGTCATTTTTTAAGAAATTGCGTCATAATTTCTATTTTTAGAAATTGCCGTCTAATAATTTCTATATTTTTAGAAATTGGCGTCATTGGTGCGTATTTTTAGAAATTGCGTCATTTTTTCTACTTTTTAGAAATTGCGTCATAATTTCTATTTTTAGATATTGCTCCATAACTTCTATTTTTAGTATATCTAGAAATTGCGTCATTTTTTTCTTTTTTTAGAATTGCTTCATTTTTTCTATTTTTAGAAATTGCGTTCAATTTTTCTATTTTTTAGAAATTGCATATCATTGTTGCTATTTTTAGAAATTGCGATCACTTTTTATTTTTTAGAAATTATGTCATTTTTGTATTTTTGAAAATTGCGTCATTTTTCTATATTGAGAAAAATTGCGTCATGTGCTATTTTTAAGAAAAAAAGAAATTGGCGTACTGTTGCTATTTTTAGAAATTATGCTTAATGTTTCTTTCGATATATATACAAAATATATAAAGAAAACCTAATGTGGACCAAGACAGACAAACTAAATTTATAAAAAAAGAAACGTTAATTAGTTCAAACCTTTTATTGTTTGCGTTTAGAAAAAGTAAAAAGTCGAGCGTTGCCCCCGCCCGGCGGTGGCTCTTGTCTCTTTTAAAGCTAATTGTGAAAATGATTTTAAATTACAGTAAACAACTTGTGCTAATTCTTGGAATGGGTTATGGTGATTAGTCGATTTGCCTAAGCCACCTGTAAAAGAGTTTGGTCACTCTATTCTTGTCATGCTGGTTAATCTGACAATTCAGTTTTTTTGCAAATCTGTATTTTCATATGCATTTCTGCCCCAAAAGTTTTAAAAAAAATCCCAGTGACAGGTAAGGTCAAAACCCTAGATTAAATGTTTAAATATAAATTGCTGGTAATTTTTTGCTTTATACTGTTACCATTTAAAGAAAGATTGGAAACTATTAAAAACTAATTTATTTATTTTATAAGTAAAAACCTCGTTTTTGGGGTGGAAAAAAACATTAAATTAGTCTTTTTTTTTTCGTTGTTTTTTTGAGGGGCCCGGGTTTTGGGCGTTTTTTGGACCGTGCGTTCTTTTTCTGCTGAACTTTTTCTTCTTTATACGTTTTTTGTGTCAACATAGCTCGACGGGCCATTGTTAATGTAGAGGGACCAGGGGCTTTTTAAAAATGATATTGAAATGACGTAAAACGGACGAGCTGAAACCAATCCTTACGTCGGAGATAGTGTTAAGTCGACAGTATTTAGTGTCATGGACTATGACGGCGCCCAATCACAACCAATTGCGTGCCTTTTAGCAGCTTGTTTACTGCTTTCATTTTTCAAAGTGGCATTTTTGTGTATTACTGTTGCCACAACCCATTTTTGCTATTCCTTACCCAGGAAAAAATAGTTCAGTTACTTATAGGTGTATTTTGTGCAATTCTTGGATTTAAGTTCATCCTCATTATCAACTTTGCTTGACGCGTAAAGAATTCGACGATCAAGCTGGAAAGATTTTTCTTTTGTGAGCAGCAGGCTTTATGATGCAAATCAAACTGACATCAGAACCTGTGCCTCAAGCAAATGCGTCATGTAAATATGGTAGTGGAACTGATATATTTTCTAAAAATTAACTCAAAACAGTTGTTGTGAACCACACAAATTCATGTAAACCCTGTGAAGAAAAAGCGACGATGAAGCCTCGTCTATAAATTCTAGTCCCGTCTAAACCACAGTCGCTTTAATGATGGCTCTTTAAGTAACAGTTTATAAATAATGAAGCCAGCGCGGCAAGCTTTTATAACCCAAGACAAAATGGAGTTGCTAAAAAATTTTGGGAGAAGAAAAATAAGCATAATTCAAAACTTACTTAGACAAAGAAATGACCAAAAAGTTTGAACATGAATGGTACAGACAGTGACTTTTCAGGGTTCTGAAAGACCTAGAGGAATTAGTCATGGCTACAGTAGTGTTGGCAACCATGGGTCCAAATGGAATGAATTTTTAGATTTACCAATATCAAGGGCGTAATGTAGACTCAGACCACAAAGTGCCCGTTCGCCTGTCCGCCAACAGTCACCACCAAGTTACGCAGCTGGTTATGTCTAACGGCCCATTTCATCCATATGGTCAAAGAGAACAGACAGCATCACCTCAAAATCAAAGACCAGAAAATTCTTATTCAGGAGTCCCAAAAAGCATATTGTTTATACACTAGTTAATTTTCCCCATCATACCGTACTCCAAGTATTTTTCTTGGAATCGTAATCAAACCATGATTTTTGCCAAAAGCCACTAACATTGCCCCGCATGGGTTGCCCAATGTCTCATCAGTGCATCCAAATCCCGAAGGGGGGGCGTGACATTCTGGTCTAGTTCGTCGCAGTATTGGAATTTTTACGGTTGCCCCGTGGGTGTATACAGCCATGAAAATTAAGATCCCTCGCCTGGGATCCCATATGGTCGTCGGATATTCAACCGCCAGACATGTCTCTTTATAAACAATATGGTTTTAATAGATGGCTAGTCGAGTGCAACTTCAAAATGCTGAACCTATATACAAGCCTGTACAGTATACTGTGACCACCAAACTCTCAAATGTACCGGAACAGAACCCAATTTCGGTGGTTATAGGTCAGACAAAAGCAGCAGACATAGATAACGAGAATGGAGAATAATTTTATTCAACAACGTTGAACAACGTATACCTCAGGGTGCCAATGTGAATAACATGTATCCAAACCATATAAATTCTAATTCATGTTAATTCTAACCATACAAATCATGTGGAGTCAAATAATACGGATTGTTAGTCACAAGCCGCCACTGCTTCACCGATATGACTGATAGTGAAAAATAATAACAAGTCATAGAACTTTTCCTGACTCTGATAGTCAGATACACTACAAAAAAACAGAAATACCATGACTCTGATCATAACTCAGCAAACCGGCAACCAAGTCGCGTAAGTTCACAATGACTCCCACAAACACTCAAAACATCGCGGGATGATTAAACAGCGGCTCCTTGACTGGGATAGAAATTTTAAAGAAAAAATCGCGCCGTCAAATGCGCATACCTTACGCCTTATGTGAATCATAATTACACAGACAGAGGTGCTTCAAAAGTTAACAAATATGGCTATCACTGAACATATAGACCCTACAAGCAAGGCATTCTGGGTACCGAGATCGTCTCGGAGCTATAACGAACTTGTTAGAAAAAGAGAAAGCTCGGTTGTGCGAGGACTCCTCAACGAGTTGCGGATGATGATGACGATGACAGTTTAGACAATATCTGGGTTCTCCAGAAAGAAAAACGAGCGAAAAAAGAACAAAAAAAGAAACAAGTGTGTGTGATTTTTGTGAACTATACAAACATGTGTCATATATTTAAATAAGATTTATGATAAAATCTTTTACCATTTAGTAATTTCTTTTATATATTTTGTAGTATGTTTTATATTTTCATATGTGAATTGTGAATTTTTTAGCTGAAATTTTAAGTGAAATGCTGACCAGTGGATCTGGTTTTATTTTTCATTCAGTATTTATACATTTTTATTAAAAATACGTCCGCAGTTTTATTTAGGGGGTAAGATTTTTAATTAAGGTAAAATTATTTTAGATGTTATACATAATTTTAATATTTTACAAGTATTCTAATGTTTAAAAAAATCACCGATTTTATATCCTATATATTAGTGTGGATATATTTTTAGGTTGTTAACCGTATATTGTTGGTTTTTTAGCTCACCTGAGCTTGCTCAGGGTGAGCTTTTAGGATCGGTGAATGTCCGTCGTCCGTCCGTCGTACGTCCACAATTGCTTGTGAACACTCTAGCGGTCGCATTTTTGCCTCAATCGTCATCAAACTTGGTCAGGATGCTTATCTAGTTGAAAGCTCGGATGAGTTCGAACATGGCTCATCTCGGATGAAAAACTAGGTCACAAGAGCTAAAAATAGAAAAACCTTGTGAACACTCTAGAGGTCACATTTTTGACCCAATCATCATCAAACTTGGTCAGGATGTTTGTCTAGATGATAGCTCGGATGAATTCAAACATGGGTCATCTCGGATGAAAAAGTAGGTCACCGGAGCTAAAAATAGAAAACTTGTGAACACTCTAGTGGTCACATTTTAAACCAATCTTCATCAAACTTGGTCAGATTGCTTGTCTAGTCAATTGCTTGGATAAGTTCGAACATGGGTCATCTCTGATGAAAAACTAGGTCACAGGAGCTAAAAATAGAAAAACTTGTGAAACACTCTAGTGGTCACATTTTTGACCCAATCATCATCAAACTTTGTCAGGATGCTTGTTTAGATAATAACTCGGATGAGTTCGAATATGGGTCATCTCGGATGAAAAACTAGGTCACCGGAGCTATAAATAGAAAAACCTTGTTAACACTCTAGCTGTCACATTTTTGCATCAATCATCATCAAACTTGGTCAGGATGCTTATCTAGTTGATAGCTTGGATGAGTTCGAACATGGGTCATCTTGGATGAAAAAGTAGGTCACCGGAGCTAAAAATAGAAAAACCTTGTAAACACTGTAGCGGTCACATTTTTGCATCAATCATCATCAAACTTGGTCAAGATGCTTGTCTAGGTGATAGCTCGGATGAGTTTGAACATGGGTCATCTCGGATGAAAAAGTAGGTCACCGGAGCTAGAAATAGATAAACCTTGTTAACACTCTAGTGGTCACATTTTTGCATCAGTCATCAAACTTTGTTAAGATGTTTGTCTAGGTGACAGCTCGGATGAAAAAGTAGGTCACCGGAGCTAAAAATAGAAAAACCTTGTTAACACTCTAGCGGTCACATTTTTGTATCAATCATCATCAAACTTCATCAAGATGCTTGTCTAGGTGATAGCTCGGATGAGTTCGAACATGGGTCATCTCGGATGAAAAAGTAGGTCACCAGAGCTAAAAATAGTAAAACCTTGTTAACAGACTAGTGGTCACAATTTTGACTCAATTGTCATTAAACTTGGTCAGGAAACTTGTCTAGGTCATTGCTGGGAATAAATCGAACATGGACATCTCGGATGAAAAACTAGGTCACAGGAGCTAAAAATAGAAAAATCTTGTTAACACTCTAGTGGCTACTGTCGTGATCCAAATATTCTGTTAATTGGTCTGAAAGTTTGTTTTGATGATTTCTAAGTCAAGATCGAACATGGGTCATCTTGGATGAAAAACTAGGTCACACTGCCTAAATATGGAAAAACCTTGTTAACATTCTAGTGGTCAATTTTCGACTCAATTATCATCAAACTTGGTCAGGATGCTTGTCTAGGTAATTGCTTGGATGAGTTTGAAATCGCATGTGAAACTAGGTCACCGGAGCTAAAAATAGAAAAATCTTGTTAACACTCTAGTTGCTACTGTTTTGATCCAAGTATCCTGGAAATTGGTCTGAAAGTTTGTTTTGATGATTTCTAGGTCAAGTTTGAATATGTGTCACCTGGGTAAAAAACTAGGTCGCACTGCTCAAATATGGATAATCCTTGTTAATACTGTAGTGGTCACATTTTTGACTCACCTGTCATGAGACTTGGTCAGAATGCTTGTCTAGGTAATTGTTTGGATGAGTTTGATGGGTCAGGTGAGCGATCTAGGGCCATCATGGCCCTCTTGTTTTAAAAAGGTTGAAAAAAATCAAATGTTTTGGAACTATTACCCTGCAGGAATTCTTGGCACTTGTCCTGTTAAAGAGTTATTTAACAAACTCTTCTTTTTTGTGTTTGATACAAGAAACCTTCTGTGTGTTCATAGATTTTTTTTTTAATTTTTGCTTTTTGCTTACTTTGTTTTATTTTCCAATTAACTTATACTATAATAGTTATACAAAGTTTTTGTTCAGATTTCTTATAAATATTTGACTTTGTCTTCTTTAAAAAAAATCTATGTGTATGTATTGACTAATTAAAGCTGCATGCCTCCAGATGAGTAAAAATATTTCAATAAAATCAAACTTGAGAAATATGTACTAAGATTTTAGGAGAAGTAAAATAATTCATGTTTCAAGAAATATTTTACATGTTATGTGCGATTAATATACTGATTTTTCAGTATTTACAACTATAATTCTACTATGTGACTAACGCTGTAATGGCTATTTTTGCGTATTTTGACCACTTTTTGGTAATTTAAGTGGGTTTTAAGTGCAATTGATTCTGTGTAAATTGCTTCCTTTTGGTTATTTCACAATATTATACATTCAAATACATTTTCAAAATTTTCATGAAAATTAGCATGGATCTGGAGATGTGCTGCTTTAAAAGTTGTACACTTCTGATATTAAAGTTTGCATACAATGTATATGACTTTCATGCAAATTCTAATTTGTAAAATTTCGGGTTAAACTTGTAAATGATAGTTTGTGGAATTGCAAGAATGAATACATTTTGTTGTCTGAAAGCTTATCCCCTGTGAAAAATGCAAATTATTTGTATAATCTCATTTTTCTATTTGTTTTATATCATGGTGTATACTATATCTGTTTAGTATCATTGTCAAAACATGGATTTACAATCTTGGTAGGACAGAAAATTGTGTTTATATTAAGAAATATTTGTTTTGTTTTAAAGATATACTATGCTCATCCTTGAGTAAAATATTTTAATCACAGAAATTAATTGAAATCTATGAAATTCTTATTGGATATGTCTAACTTGAATAAAAAGAAAGATAAATGTATGGAAGCTGTGTTCCCTATTGCAAGATAAGTAAAGTTGGTCCTTTCTTTAAAAAAACTGCTAGTTTTTTTTTAATGACAATATAATTATATTCATATTGTGACGACCTACATGTATAGTGTGTACAATTTTAAACATGACATACATGTATGTACTTTGTGTGAAGTTAAAACATGTTTACTTTATGTTTACAAAGAGACTGTGTAGCAAATATAAAAAATTTCTAATATCAAAATTGAGCATAGTATATCTTTAACTGCTTCAAATATATCAAAAGAATATTCAACATAAAATTTGGTAAAAGTTGATTATGTACAGATATTCTATAAACTTAAGATATATCTACATAATATTTGCAAAAGATGATTCAGGACAAACGTCAAAGATGTTCTTTATTTTATTCTGAGCCTTATATGTATGTTAAGTAACAAACTCAGAAAAAGATTCTATAAAACTCAAATCTTAAAAAAATTCAAAAACAATGGATTAATGTTCTAAGAAGCGAAAGAAATTTGTTCCAGGTCTAAAAGCAGGCCATTCTTATAACAGATGTCAGAAGAATTTCATCTTTTTAAAGTTATTTCATTTCTAGCAGCAATATTGCTTCGACTTTACCACCAGTTTAGAGCTGAACCAGTCACACATACAAACCTTTTCTAACCATTTGATATAAACATCTCCATCATGAACCATGGTGGGGAGTTTTCAAATTAAAGCAGGGCACGACAGGTAAACAGATTGTCAAAAGTTGCTGATATTGTAAATGGAAAAAATCAGTGCAACATTGGCATAATATCAATCACACATATTTCACATTTTTAAATTTCTCAAATTCAAGTAAGATAAATTTTATCAAGAGCTCTCTATTATCATCATGGCTTAACCAATGTTGTGATGTAAGTACCCTATGTAAACATTCTTAAACAGGTCTTATAAGAGAGTGATACCAAAATATCAATATTAATGTTTAATTTAGACCGCGACTTAAAAGCAGTCTGACTTATTGGTGAGTTAATACAGAAAACTATTTGATTAATGAGATTGCTCATCTTTATGATAAATTTCCAGTGTTTATCATTGTTAATATCACAAAGAGTTGGTTTTATTAGTAAAACAATATTGTTACCTGAATTTAACTCTCAAGCCTGTAAAATGTGCATGAAAATGTATATATGTCATTAATTTTAACCAAAATAATTTAAAGGATTGCTGTTGATGTACAGAATTATATTTATATTGAACATTTTCCATTTTGACATTTGAAAAGTACTTTTATGAAACAACTGATTTTGATAAAAAGTTTGATGGTGCAAAAAAAAAGTCACCAAAAGTTAAGATAAGAAAATTGCTGTGTAATGTTTATTGCAATGGGTATATTTAAAACATAAACTGTTCAATATTTGATTTTCCCTGGCAGGGTTAAAAATCAGGTGAATCCAGTAAGGTTTATGCTTTTTAAATAAAGAATTAAACTTAAGTTTTGGTATATGAGAAAACAGAAAAGTTGTAAATATTATTGTAAGAATAATATTACTGTAGAAATTGTGTTAGTTTAAAATATTTATACTTTTGTCTATTATACTGCATGTGACAATTTGATTGTGAAAAACATGGTAGTAAAAATGCTATTAAAAGTATACCTTGTAACTTTGTTTATTTGTGGTATTTCTATCCTTTTTCCAAGAGTTTTTTTTTAAGCATTAGCTTTATTATGTACAAGGTAATCCTAAAATTTCTGTAGAAAATAATGTCTTACAAATGGACATGAGTCCAGTACACAGCTAAATGTTAAATGAACTTAAATGCATTTTAAGTGTTCTAAAAGCAGACATGCATTTTAAGTGTTCTAAAAGCAGACCATGTTCCACCAAACCATGTATGTTAAAGGGACACCACTCACGTTTTTTTACAGGACAGGACTTGAAATAATTTTCTGAGATTTGTAAAGCATTTGATGTAGGTCTGAACTAAAAACTTCTGTATAAATCTTCAGATCATTTCCTCGTCCTAATTTTTTCAGAATGATATTTTATATGCAAAATAAATGCTTTTAACTAAAATTAGGCAAAGAATGGCACAAAAAATTGATATTCATTTTGAACCCGAGTATATTACTCTTGATCCTTTGCATTGTGTTTTATTTAATCTATGCAAGAATTTTAAATAGGCATTTTGACCACAGTGGAGCTGCTGTGTTGTAATTAAGGATGTAACAACACCAGTGAAATTTTATATTTGTATACATATAATTATTCTTCTAAAACAATTTCCAAACATCCAAAAATATGTTAAATATATACTACAAATGTTTACACCATTAAAATATATGCATTCATTTCTTACTGAAAAATTTGACTTAGAACTTTATCGAAAATAGATTTCTAATTACCTCCCTTTATTTTCATGAAATGTAAATTCCATAATATCTTTACAAATGATGCTTTTTGGAACTTACAATATTGATAAATCTTCATTTGAGCATCATATTTATGATATAAAACCATAAAAATAAATGATTTACAGGATCTTTAAACTTGCATAGATTTGTATTTTAGATGACATTAATGATATCATAAAGGAAAAATCAAGAATATAAAGCACTGTCATTTTGTATATATACTTTATGCTGGTGTCTTCCTGACGCATAAAATATTCCTCATACTTGATGCTCACAGGGAAGGCTGGATCAACTGTTGTCTCATTAAATAAAGTTGTTACTTACTTGCTCAAAATTGTTTTATTAAGAATGATTCTTCTTATTGAAAAAAACCTCTTTTCTTGAGGGGTTCATAGATAAAAGGTCAAGATCACAGTGACCTTATAAGTAAATACATATTCTGCTCAAACTTCGTAGGAAGATTCTCCCTGTTTACATTTTCATACTTGATAGGTCAGTGTCAGTTACTTTGAATATGAAAATCATTTTTGCTTAGAAACTTAAAATAGTACCAACTGACAAAGCCATCAAATTTCATGGCAAGAAGAAACCTTTATTCAATAGATGATTCAATTTGGTAAGTGAAAGTCAAGGTCACGATCCTGTTGAATCTAAAACTTTCTTCTATATAGTATAATATACATTCACTAATGTTTAACAAAGTCTTAAAACTTCATAGGGTGATTGTCCTTGTTTAGTTATTAACCCGTTTGGTTTTAGGTTGGGTTTTTGGAGGGGGAATTTTGTTGGTGGAGGGTCGGGATGGCTTTGAAGGTCAAAGGACAAGGTCCAAATACTCTTGAATTGGAATCATTTAACCCAAAACCCTTGTGCTTCATAAAGTCCAATATATGTACTTCTAAATCAGGCTATCTTCTGCATTGACAATAAGCTTTCCTCAGGACATGTAAACTTTAAAGGCACATTATGCCTCGGAAATAAAAAAAAATTATTGCTGTAGTTAAAACAAATATGTGTTTTACAATAATGAAATAATGGATTTATAATATTTGAGATGCTTACCACCTGAGGAAATTAGTGTTGAAAGTGAAACAAATTTTATCAAAGGTATCATAATGTATACATTATGGTATTTTGACTTCCATAAAAAATACAAATTCACTATAATTATACTAACAATCTGTTTAAAATCAACTCCTAATTAATGCTACATGCAAGAAATAACTTGAGTCAGATCTGAACACTAGTCAAGTTGATTACATTGTATACTTAAATTGCCAAAATGCAAAAGATCAGGCTTTGATATACCTGTATGACTAAATGAGCGTAAAAAAAGCTTTTGAAAATAAGGATCTTTTGAAAAATAAGGATCTATCCAAGTGTTTAAAAATTATCTAAATTTACACTACTTTATTATCATAGACATGAATATCACCCACATGATCATCTTACACCGCTGGTATCATAGACAAGAACACAAATTTCTTCATGCAGTCTAGAAGTGATAATAGCAGTATTTTTGTTATCTAAATTAAATGATGGTCCATGCGTCCATTAAGGCACTAAATGCAGCTAAAATCACTGTTGGGTAAGAACCCTGAACAATATGAAAAGGTGAGGTAGCTTGGCTGTACTGTCAAGACATTGGCAGCTGGTCTGCAGGATACAGGTTTTGGTTTTCTCTTTTGCCTTCCCAAGTTCTTGAAATCTTTTCCTGATGCCTTGTGCTGTCTCCATGATGTGGAAGAGAAAATGTGATGACAGCAGACATGTGACATGTTTATATATGTTAAGGCAGAGACTTTTATAACAGGTAATGTAGTTGAGTGATGTTGTGACAGGGGTTTTTCTCGTCTGGTTTGTTTTGACGTGGGAGGGGAACCTTTACTTTTTGTGACACTGTCTTTATTGGAACCTAATATTCTATTGTAAAACTCAAGTTCTGTTTTTCTCTTGTTTATTTTCTTCCAGTAATTTTCTTAGTGAAAACGCTGTAACGAAAATTGGTTCCACAATATAATTTTATTTCAAGCAAAGCATATATCTATCTCAAATTTTTACAATCATCACAGTAATATAATATCACAAATAATATAATAAGAAAGATTTAATATTGGGAAATTATACTCGCTTATGTCTTACAAATGAGAGGACATATAACGGAATATCTATATAAATTTGTAACTATAAATCAAAAATTATTTAAGAGATTTTCTGTTAATACATTAAGAAAAATATGTGTAATATTGAAAACATTATTAATATTTGAAAACATTATACAGAATCTTTATTAAGATAGAAAATATTGTACAACAATATTTGTAATCTTAGTAGAAAATAACAAAAATTATAAATATGAAAATAAATTAATTTCTTACCTGTAACGAAAATTGGTTCCACAATATAATTTATTTCAAGCAAAGCATATATAAAAAATGAACCCTAGGGTTACCCTTATATTGCTTTGGTTGTTAAGCTTGGTTTCCATGATGACCATAGCAACTTAATCCAGACAGCAATGAACCAACATGTTTACAGGACAACAAATTTAATTAGCTATAAGGTGTTAACAACCTTTTATCAATTTAGAATTACATTGAAAAGAAACATAAAAGGGGTATTACTAATTCTTACACTTAAGGGGTATTTGTTGAATAATATGCTTGTAATTAAACTTTTACAAAAATAATAAACTTTTATAAACATTATATACATCAAACTACATAAAAAGAAATAACAGTACATAATAAATGATTAAAAGAATTTATGCTTATACAACAACTACATAAAAAGAAAACATGTGCGAAATCGTTGTTACAACATCCCCCTGCCGAATAAAAACAATGCTCCTGCCATTGTAAGGGATGCAGAAATATAATTCTTATGTGTAGGCCACAATTTTTTTTTTTTTTTTTTTTTTTTATATATA